>NC_134246.1:14510000-14737500 GCF_965152275.1 Natator depressus | reverse complement strand
AAAAGGAGTACTTGTGGCACCTTAGAGACTAACCAATTTATTTGAGCATAAGCTTTCGTGAGTGTAGCTCACGAAAGCTCATGCTCAAATAAATTGGTTAGTCTCTAAGGAGCCACAAGTACTCCTTTTCTTTTTGCGAATACAGACTAACACGGCTGTTACTCTGAAACCTAAAAACTCAGAAACCAAAAGACAAAGAGAAAGACAAAGAAAGAACCCAATTTATTAATTTTTTAAATTGCATTATTTTTAAGATAAACTGATGATTTTGTGAGATCTCACTCATAATTTTTGAAGGCTTGAGATTGGCAAGACTGACTTGTCTTCACTAATAATAGATTTCATAGCTAAAATTCACTACCGGAAGCTATAGTGTAGATAGGACTCAGGCATTTTTTATGTGTTGTAGATTACAGCTACAACCATTGGAGCAGCACCAGTGGTGAATTACAGCTTCAGAATTTGACACAACAATCACTAAATAAACAAAGTTTTATAAATCAATGTATAGCATGATTAGGCAACTGTCTACGCTAAGCGGGGCAAACAGGCTAGCACCTTGCTAGCAAGAAGCCTGCTTTGCTGAAATGCATTAAACATAGTTTACCTTGGCCAATGTAAACAAGGCCTTAAGCCAATTGCAGGTAGGCCCAGACATCCCTGACTCATAATACACCAGATATCATGAATAAATACAAAACTGAGATCCATATTTATAGTCGCGGGCAAAGCCTGTTCTTTAGATAAAGGTGAAATATACAGGACATCTTATATATCTATGTCAGGCTCACATTCTCAGAGGTAAATTTTCAAAATATTGCAAGTGAAATCCTGGCCCCGTTGACATCAATGGGAATCTTCCAGTGTGGTTTTAGCCATATGACTTCTAATTTAAGGAAAATCACATTCATAACACCTTGAAAATGTGCCCATATGTCTTCTTACGCTGAAATTCTTTCTCCGCTTCTGATCTGAAGAAACATTTGCTTTATGGGAAATTGATGGGTTTTGAGTTCTATGCATTTTTCATCTTTTTGTGGTTGTTGTTGTTGCTTTGTTCAATAATTCTTAAATATGCGTGGGAGTCTCCAGAACAGAGCCATTAGGTGATTCAGTCCCATGGTAAACATGCCAAAGGATGATTATATTTCTGATGAACCCCATATTTTACCTTTATACTTCCCCTTTCATTCCTCTAAATGCTTTACAAATTGGGTACAGGCAACAACCTTAGATGCAGCCATTACTGGGGAGAAAGGTGACAGCCTAGCAAAGAATTGGCACAGTGCATACTGCTCAACGTGTGTGTGTGTGTATTTGTGTTGGAGGGGGTCACCAAGGGAAGCTAGGGCAAACCACTGTTCATATGAAAAATCATCATGGGATCTTTAGTACTAACACAAAGCAGGCATGCGATTGAATTAATCTGGGGGTTTCAGTGTGTAAAATGTAATGGATGCAAATTTTGGAGGGTTTTTTTTTTCATCAGAACATGCAACAATTCACATGTGGTGATGTGAGACAAAAATCAAAGGTTTTTGTCATAATGCAATTTCAGATTTAGAACTTCAAAATTTTTGAAGTTATTGAAGATTTTGCTTGCATATCATTCTAAATTGGTGCATCACATCTGGGAGCTACTGCCATGGAAAAAAGCTATGGCAAAGCTATGTGCTGGTGCTTGGTGTGAAGCATGGGGTATAAGGAGAGCAGACTGTGCTTAAGATCAAATGGAAAATTATTGTTTGTGGGTGGAATGTGTAATTACCAGGTAGGTATGTGATTTTGTAAATAAATATGTAGAATAATTCAAAACTCTGTGTCTTTTGTGGAACCTTTTGGGGAACCTTTTCTGCAGTGTCAGCCACTTAAGTTCAGACTGCCTGAGCTTCACTTTGACTTTCAAGTTTTAATAAATCCTAAAATGCAAGCCCAAATTCACCTGAAATTTCCAAGTTTCACCTTGTTTTGTTGCAAAACCATAAACTGACTCTATGTTGTGTTAGAATGAAGCCCAGGTTCCTAAACCTTATAAATCTTCTGATGAATTCAGGCTGAGTTTTGAATCTCTAATGAAACCCCAAATCCACTGAATATTTTGTGATCTTTGTTTTATAACAAAAGTTTTGCCCTGCTGTATAAGTAGGGATACAAAAGAGCATTACTCTTGGCCTTAAGGCTGATCTCATGTGAACTTGATTTAACAAATTAACTTTAAATACTTTTTTGTAGTTCTCTGAAGGCAGCTGTAACAAAGTGCCTATGGTGAGTAGAAGAGTATAAATACCTCAGGAGAGAGAGGAGAAGAGTTACATCCACAAACACCCAGGTTTTAGCTATACTTTGTGTTCTTCGAAAAGAATCTGAAATAATGAGCCCCTCCCCTTTGTGACAGGTGGGACTGTGTTTGTAAGAGGAAGCAGGGTTCTGCAGACACCAGTCCCCTCAGAGGGGAAAAGGGAGCGACATAAGCCAAATGTTTTTTTGGCTAAGATGAGGGGATGACTTGGGTCTTCTCTCCTTTTGGTGGCATGAACCAGCTCTGTTTAGTTTTTTGCTGGTTTACCCTGAAACTGTGTCCTTTGTCTGAGGCTCCAAATTCACTGTAAAGTAATTATGGTAAAACACAGCTGTGAAACATACTTGTGGTTCAACTGTGGTTTCTTCTTGCCTATGTGGACACATTTTAGCCTCAGGGTCTGCCAAAGTTAAGTCATGGCTCTCTAACATGGGGCCTGATTACCACACTCATTATGATACCCTTGCAGGGATTCCTAAGAATTCTTCTCTTGGGACAAAAGATCTAATAACAGGGATGGAAAATCTGGTGTGAACGAGCTCTCCCCATGCATTCTGAATGAAACAATGACTGATTTGTTTAAATAAAATTTGGTGAAAATAATATCTTGCATGTAGAGAGATCTTTGTTCGCTGAGTTTCCTCTCACAACCTAAGTTAGCATGGTTGAGATATGGACTTCCCAGAAAGACAAGGGAGTTCTACACTAAGAAACTGGAGAAAACCCAGTGATGCCCTACTGACTGTGGCAGTATTAAGCAGCCAAGAAAAGAATATCTTGTACTTGTCATGTGGCAGGAACCATACTGCACAATTCTGAGCTAGCATTTTTTAAATGTTTCATGGGGCGGGTGGGGGGGAGAGAGAGAGTAGATTTAATGATAAATAATAATGCACTGTCTCCGACACTAAAGGACATCATTGGCTCTCTACTCCATGGTGTAAATCAATGTAATATGCGAATCCTTTAAAAGTAACATGGAATTTAAAATGGAAAATATCAGAACCTAGTAGAATTACCGCTAAACTCATCAGTTTATTATCTAGGTGTGCTTAATAGCCTGCTGGCTGATGAAAAATCATTTGCTAACCCCAAGGAATAGTTCATTTTCCAACTCAATCACTCAGCCATGCATTGGCTAGTGCTTTTTAAAAATATACCATATATTACCTCTTTTGTCTTTATAGCAGCAATAACTTCCATTAACACATCTACCAAGAAGTTTAGTTAGAACAGTTAAGACTTGTCATGGAATTGAGATGTTAATAATAGCAAACAAGTTATTAAGTGATGATGCAGACTTAATTTAATGTGGTTATTGATTGACAATGGATTCATTCATTTTCATAGTAATTAATAGACTGGTTTGTTTTTCGTGTAAAGGACAAGTCCTGTATATAGATTTATGGGCTTGATTCTTATTACACTAAGTTCCCTTTACACTGCAGCAGTGTCTTTCTATTATATTTGGTACTTCAACAGCACCTATCTTCCTTGGATCTCAAACAAATCTGGGACCAAGTTCTCTTCTCAACTACACTGACAATGGAGTTATTTCAGACTGATGCCAGTGTAACTGATCTGTTCTAACGGAGTTGCTCCAGATTTATAATGGTGTAACCGAAAGCAATCTTTGTTGTGGCTTTTGTTGCATATAAGTCAGACATTTCGCCATAATAATTCAACATGATGTGTAACTAGATCCTCCCATCATGCTCTGAAAATGCACCCCTTAATTGTATTTTGTATCTGTATTCTGCTCTAAGTGTCTTAATCCACAGCTTGTGTGAAGATGGTGACATCACAGGTCCTCTGCCAGCAAACAAACTCCTGCTTCTTACAGACTTGAGGGTTCATAGAATGGCATTTTTTTTTTAAGAACACATCTTTGTTACTAAAACAGCTGGGGGGTTTATTAGGAAACAGTCAAGCACCTTAAATTGGGTCCAAAAGATATTTGCTTCTTATCACTTTGGACAAGTTCACATGTTTTATGTCTTGAATCTAACTTAGAAGATGATCTTGGAAATCTACAGGACTTATACAGAATAGGAAACAGGAGCTTTGGGTGATGGATCTTGCCAGCCCATAGGTTTACTATGCAGTTTTGCTATGTTTAATTGGTAAGCATTCCACATTAAACCATATGCATGCTGAGGAGTTTGGGGATCATAATTTTTCAGTTTCTTGACCATGATTACATTTTTTGTAGTTTACATTTTTAGCGACTAAAGAGTGATACATTATAGATAAAAAATGAGATGCTTTGAGTATTCACAAGATGAGATGGTGACAAATCTTATGAACGTTAATACTGAAACCCATCAGAGTTCAAGTCCCAGTTGCTGTTTTATAGTTTAGTGTGTGGGGCTTTTAGGGGGGTCTCATACTAGTCATCCAGTTGTCGTCATTCAAAGGCAATTTTTTCAGTCAATTTATAAAGAAATATGCAATTGAATAAGCTGAATTTAGTGATTCTGAAACCTTCAGAAAATAGTATTGTGGCATCAAGAAAAACATCTCCTCCTCAAGGATTGCTAATAGGCCATGGATTTACTGATTGTCACAAACAGCCAGTGTCCTGCAGAAATTTAGCCTGAGTGCACTTTTGTGCTCTGTATAAACTTATAGCAGGTGCCTGATCAGAAAAAATTATCCTGAGCTTCCTGAGTTTGCACCGCTAGTGTTAAGTGTCTGTCAGTGTTTCCATTGTGATCTCCCTATCATAATCTATCACCCAAAGGTATGCTAGATGCTTCACAGAAGGCCAAGAAAGACAGGATCCCTGACCCTAAGTGCTTACAATCTATAGCCTGAGTCCTGAAAAAATCCCTGCCCTGCCCTGATGGATCTTTTTGTCCTTGGGGGTGTGTGTGTGTGTGTGTGTGTGTGTGTGTGTGTGTGTGTGTGTGTGTGTGTGTGTGTGTGTGTGTGTGTGTGTGTGTGTAGGGTTGGGGGGGGGAGTTGGTCTTGTTAATGTCATTGGGACTTCACCAGGGTACATGCCCTTGGAGGATTGTGGCCTTCAGGTGATACATAATGTGCGGGGGTGGGTGGGTTGGGGGTGGTGGCGGTGATGGGGATGGTGGTGGTACATTATTGTTTGCTTTCCCCAATGCGTGATCAGCTGGGAATGCTCTTTGTTCATACAACGGACCACAGCCAGCTCCTTCTAAGCCATTGTAGATGATCTGGTTAGTAGTCCATGGATGGAAGCGCTCTCAATATGGGCTGACAATCTAGACCATAAGGACTTTGCAGGAACCCTTCATTTAGAGTTTATCATCTCAATATTCAGTGGGCTAAGGGTCCCTTGTAATACACATGGACACATCAGAGACCATATTGTGCTGTCCAGTCAATCATACATAAATTATAAGAGAGCTACATGCATGATTGCATGTTCTTGCTTTTGAGGGTTTATTATGTAATGCTCTTAACATTATTTCACCCTAGTCTTTCTATGTAAAAAGTTAAGTGTCTCTGTGTTGTTATCCAACAGTACAGTGTGAAATAATATGCAAGGTAGCATGGTGTTTGTGGAGTCTTCAGATTTCCTATTGTGGGTATCCTGCCTGAATACATATAACATTAATTTAGGAAATATCTCTGTGTATATGGTACCAAACATGTTGATCTTTTCTTTTGAAAATTAATACAGATTTTCTTTGTAAAAAAGCAATTACAGAAAACAATGAGGTATGCTACAATTGCACACTGTATTTGTTGAAAAAACATCTGGATATTTGTGTATTGCAGTTATTTTGGTATTAATTACAATCTCTAGATAAAGAACGTAGTTGTGTATCAACTTTGTTAAAGCTGGTATTTCTGGCAATCAGCATTGGTACCTATTGTCTATTGTAATCTATCAAGATTGTGTTTCAGACTACAAAATCTTCTAAAAGGAAACAAAGCAGATAGCATGCTTTAGCAGGCTGAAGTCCAACAAATGTCAAATTCTGAACAACATTACTTTGTGTCTCTATTTAACATTAAAGCTGATGGCTTTTTGACAGGTTTATAGCTGACAACTTCCATAGCCAGTCATGCAGCACAATTATGTTTGAGCTAATTTGATGAATCAACTTGATGTTCTATAGTCCCAGTTGGCTTCAATAGCGTATGTGCTCAATTTTCTGCTGGAGGTCAAAAATAAGCTTTGAAATTTGGCTAATCCCATCACATCCGCAGAACGTGTCTGGTGGAATAATCTTTGGACATGCAGTATTGACTTATGCTAGAAATAGGAAGGAAAACTTGGTAATTTCATTAGGTCTATCAGTCATGAACGGAGTAAGCACTGCAATCAGGGGTGTCGTGTCCAGCAATTTACTTGTAAGCACTCAAATGCTTTAGTGGTTATGGAAGGAGGGGACACATTCCTCAAGTGTGGTTCTTGTTCTATAGGAAATGGGTTTGGTAAGAGCATTAAAAGACTGAGGGAGGGAAATGTTAAGCTTTTCTAAATGGTTCTTTTCCAACATCCTCAAGAAATTACGATATCTGACTGCAGTCATATCATTAGCACAGGTGTTGTATGCCTGGAAAGTCACAGGCTGTGTTGTATATGTAATTGCCATGTTTGAAATAAAAATTCTATACTAATTGAAGCCTTTCAAATGGTAACAAAGCCATATTAAATACATATGAGCAGCTAGCACAAACTTTAACAGATTTCTCGAACCAAATTTATTCAGTGTAATGCATCTGTTATTGGGTTTTAAGGACAGGAATTTCAGTTATACTTGACGCTTGCACCCATGGGCATTAACGGTTTACAGAAGAGGAAATTGAAAGCTTTAGCATTAGGTATGGCCTGACATGGAACAAACCACACAGGGATAGGTACTGCTATGTTCTGACACCCTTCATTGAAGTACAGTCATGGGCACTGAAGGGCCAAATATTACAGCCTTTGATTGGGCAAAAACTCCATGGAGACCAATGGGCATTTTGTCTCATTCCAAGCTCCAGTATCAGGCTGTAAATCTATTGCTTCCCCTGGAGATAAAGTATTTGGTCCTGCAGGCAAATTATTCCTTTGCAGGAGCTTGGGCACATTTAGGTGACTGTAACTACATCTCTTGTTGGCAGCAGCAATCTCAGTGTTCCACAGCATTTTCTGATGTGATGGCATTCCATTTTGGAAGATCAAAAGACTGTAATGAGCTAACTAGTGCATTTGTCTGCTACTGCCCTCCATTGTATGTGTTCTGAACAACACAGCAGTGTACTGTCACATCCATCTGCTAGCAACTGAATAAGAGATTTGCTTTTAGCTCCAGCTACATGGTTCTAGTGCTTTGGAGCTGGAGGATCTCAGAGCTATCCCTACTGCCACTGTGAAGTTTAAAGAACCATGCTGTGTAACATAATGACAATGATGAAACCTTGGGTCGTAATGGAATTGTTACAATGCCCAAGCAGGTCCCTGCAAACAGCCTCTGATTCAGAGGCACCTGCACCTTTGCATTATTCGTTTTGCTCCCATCTAGCTTGTATTTGTAGTATAGTGAAGAGCTAGAATTCAGGCTTCCACTTCTGTTCCCACACCCAGTATAGTCTAGCTTTGTGATATTGCTCCCCTTGAGAGTGTCTGTGGTATAGTGAAAGGGATTAGCTAGCTTTCTGGGTCAGGAAATATTTACCTTGTAAATTACATGTGTCTTCTGGGGGCCTTGGGGTGGGGATTATTTTATGCTTTGGACGCTGATGTAAAATAAAGCAGTGTTCCAAGATGAAACACACAAGTTTCCTGTTTCCCACATGGGGAGAGTGTCATTCACTTTGGGACTTGAATGCTTTGGCATGTTTCCCATTGCCTCGACTGTTTCCTATAAGAAATGCAGAGCTTAAGGAGTTCCACTAAAACCAAGTGATTCAGGGACTGATGCTGTGAGCAGCTGAAACCTTTTAATTCCCAAAGGGCTAAATTCTACTCTAAAACACCCATGCAAATTTTTTTCATCCCAAGCTCCAGTATCAGGCGATAAATGTATTGCCCTCCCTTGGAGATAAAGTATTTGCTTCTGCAGGCAAATTATTCCTTTGCAGGACCAAACTGAAAATACCTCTGTTGATATCTGTAGAATGACTCTGGATTTACACTTGCAGGATCAGCCCTAATGGTTCAGGGCCACATTTTGAAAGACATAAGTTTGCGCACACCCAATTTGCATGCACACAACTCAGGATGCTCACACTTAATTCAGGTTAGGCCCAAGCCCTTGATTTGCGCAGGTGCACTGGGGAAGCATGGGAAGAGGGCTGTGCACACAAACACCAGGCAAGTGTAGAGTTGTACCTTCAAAATTTAACCCTGAATGATAATCACCCTATTACATCTCCAGAAAAGGTGTCTTGCCTAAAGGGTTAACTAAAGGCGACTTCATGGACAGCTTGTCAGAAGAAGCATTGGGCAAAAAAATGAGTAAGATCTGGACTAGAAAGAAAGCCTTGCTCGGGATCTGAATACTCTTCTTCTCTGGCAATACATTCACACTCAGTCCACATCACTGTTCACATAGCTAGAGAGAGAGACTATATTCATGTCATTTCTCCACCTTCCTCTTCCCTCCTCCACCCAGCCCTTGTAACAGACACAAGATACAGCTGAGACAAGTCAAGATCATGGATCTGTGTGTTTATAAGCAGCATGCATTGAAATGCTTGACTGGATAAAAAACACAAATTCTAGCTTGCTTCACTTATACGTTCATTCCACTGACAACATTCGTATTTTTTACTGCACACCAAATAGGGCACCAAATAAGTCTATATGTCTGGTTTTTGTTTGTTATGTGTAATAATTTAGAATACATCAAAGGACAGGACAGGATTACTGAGAAATGTTTTAAGCCTTCCATTCGTAACTTGAATTTGTAACAATTAAAATGATTTACAGGGGAAAGGCTCGTATCTGATAAAAAATTATGCTTGCTCGGAACATTTATATGAACAAGGATAGAGTTTCTAATGAAGATTGCAGATGTTTTTTTCTCCTTAAAAATACAGAACAGTTAAAGCCTTTTTAATTGTCTTCCAGCTTGGTGTGTCTAAATATATAATACAAGTCTAGGCTCACCTTTGTCTCTTAGTAACAGATTATTCTCTACGTGTTCCTTCACTGATATATTTGTGGTCAGTATGTTTTTCTAAGCTTTGCCACTGGGCGATTTTATCTGTGTTTTTTTGATTTGGGTGTTTAATTTGATGAAGTAGCTGAAATAATCTGGACTGCTTTCCACTGAAGTAGCACTATCATATTTTGGCTGATTGCAAAGTTGGGTATGGATTGCATCAGCACATCTTCAAGGAACCAACTCAGCATCATTTACTTGCCTCTTGAATTTGACACTCTGCTAACTGGAATGAAGCCAATTGTTAGTAAATTGGGCCCATAGTTCCTGTTCCTAGTGAAACAACAGCTGTTTCCATTATCTTTTAGGCAACGTCATCCTGTATTGTTGCCAAACCCCTAACCGTCATAATTACAAGCACAAAATCTTACAGAATTGGAAGAGGTTGGCTTCATTGACCAGTAGATCTGTTCCTGCATGCACTAAGCATTGTGATCACCATTGGTTTAACACCCTATTTATAACTAAAGAAGGAAATGACATCATGCACAAAAATCCCTTGAATCGTAATCATACTACTCTCAAGATGCTTTTGAATTGTCTCTATTCTAGTTCTAGTGGGGTTTTTTTGCCTATTCATTAGTTCATAAGAAGTTTGAAACCTGTTTTCCAAGTAATCTGATCAAAGTTATGACTCACCCTAAATGAAGAAAGAGGAGCTTTGCTTTTTAATTCATTAGAATCATTTGTGAATGAATAAAGAAAGTTTGATTCCAGTATAAGGCTGCTTATTGCATAATGCATAGCATAAAGACCTGCATGTATGCATATATATATGCAATACTTCATCTTTCCTAGCCATTGGAACATAAACATTATAAATAAATCACAGATTTGCTAACCCCACATTTTCAGAAAACATGAGTCAGGCCCCCCCAAAATCATGAGTGGCTTGAAAATCATACGATTTAAAAAATACTACATTTTGAGTTCTTTTTATTTGCCTTCTGGATTTTAAGCCTTTAGATTCTCGTTTTCAGGTTTTTCTCCATAATCATGAGGGCTAGACCCTTCCTTTTAAAAAAAAAATGAAAGTTGAGATTCTCACATAATCACAGGACTTCAGGAAATGAGCTATAAGAAAAACACCAAATTCTCAAGACTAGCTATAAAATCAAGAGAGCTGGCAAGACTGAATATGGTCATGTTTTCAAACACCATTTATACCCAGTTCCATGTTTAATTTCTGCACAAAGTTATCACAGTTGTTCTGTAATAGGAAGCTGCTTATACAAATAGCTAATTAGGTGTGTTTGTGTGAACAGTTATCCATCTTTCACATGCAGAGTACCAGCATGTGCATTTTGCACATGCAATTGCACACTCAACTTGTTTGAAAATTTGTCCTGTAATATATTTGGAGAAATCTTTTTTTCAGCTATTGCTTTTGCTGTGTTATCTTCATTTTTACTTTGACTTGTTTGTTTTGGTTTTATACGGTCATTAGTTCAAGGGAAGTATAGTGCTTTTTAGGAATCATGGCCAAGAATTTAAAAAATGATTGGGTTCTGAGTGCATTAATATTTGGGTGCCCATCTGGAGATACTTTAAAAAGAGGCCTGATTTGCAGGGAGTAGGTGCCCGGACAATTCTGAAAAGCAGGACCCTTTAAGCCAACTAGTAAAGACCCACCAAATCGACTGCAGATCGCTCTCCAGTCGACACCTGTACTCTATCCTGACGAGAAGAGTATGGTAAGTCGATGGGAGATTTTCTCCTGTTGACTCCCTGTGGTGTAGACCTCGTGGTAACTCGACCTCAGGTACATCAACTCCAGCTATGTTATTCACAGAGCTGGAGTTGCGTAGCGTAGGTTGACTTACCGCGGTAGTGTAGACATAGCCTAAGGTTAAGTAGCCAAAAATGGAGGAACCGAGAATCACTAGTCACTTTCGAAAAGCATTGCCATAGTGGTTCTCAAACTTAGGTGCGTTCACTGTGTATACAAAAGATCCAGTTCTGCCCAGCATATAACCAAGATAATTTCCTTCTGCCCTAGGTTTTTCCTGCCCCAATAACACAACCTAAAGTCTCTTGTATAATCACTATACTGTACAATCTCTACGCTGTAATATATATCAAATGCTATTTATTTGAAAAGTACTAGGCCTTGTCTTTGTCACCTTAAGTTTATGTTTGTGTTATTTAAACAAAGAAAATTGTACAGAATAATGGTCTAACCCTATCCTCAGATATGGGAGCTCCCTGAAAATCAAGGAGTGCTGCCTGCATATATCTCAGGGCAGAGTTTGGACTTAATCATTCAAAACCCATATGGTAATTCTTAAGTTTCCTTTTTGCATATGCAACTAGCAGATGCATCAATGTCTTCAGATTCTTTCCATACCTTCCAAAATATGCACAGTATATGCATCCATTATAGGTCTGGAGATTATATCTGTCAAGACTGGCTGCACGTGGGAGAAACATGATGCTGAAATATGTGGCAAGCATGGGAACTGCATGAACAAGAAGCCCTGTACTTGAACTCATCAAATGATTCTGACACTGGCCAACTGTAAAGTTGATACATCCAGGAAATGTTGTCTCTTGCCCCCAAGAAAATCAGATGACACTGGTATTTCATCTGCAGTTGAGTATCTTGCCACTTTTTATCTAAACTACTTTTTATTTGTGGTTTATCAACTCAAAGTATCTCGGATAGCTACAGAGATAATAAAATAGCTTTGAGGCCACAGAACAGGTCAATTTCTCCTTGACATGTCTTGTAGTTATGTGTATTTCAGTACGATGATATTGACATCTTTCAGAGACAAAATATTCACAGATAATAAAATTACACATCTTATACTTTTTTTAAAAGGGTGCTGTTGAGGGAAGGTTCTGCCCAGGAACAACTAGTTTCAAGGTCTGAAGTTTTTTCTAAATCCCAAATGACCACACAATATCCCATGAATGATATAATGATTAAGACTTTGTCCTGTGAATCACAATCTATTTGTGATCACATAACAACCCTGCAGAAACTCTAGTGATTTTTTACATGGCAAACTAATGTTGGGAGCATTTAATGTCTTTATAACAGTCTTCACTGCCTTGGGGATTTTGGCTTTTTGGTAAAAGAGTTATTCACTCCCATCTTCTTTTGTTTCTTCATTGGATAGCCCCTTCACTTCTGCAATGTTTCTCTCTATTGGCAATCAATAAAGTAAGCACCATGGACTTTGGGTTAGGAGCCACTGACCTAGTTCATGCTGGGCATGTTTGGAGGCTTAACACATGAAAAAGCCTAGTCATTCCCATTCTAGAATTACAAAATTTTATTAGCATACGCACTGCCAGGCTAGTAGCATTAGACTGTTTTTCCTCTCTCCACAGTCAAATGGGAAGAAATTGCTGTTTATATATAACCTCCCATCTAACTAAGCTTACTTTCCAATTCCAAATCTACCTATGGATTCAAACTTTTTGACAACTTTCTTGGATGTGGACTTTCTGGGGTTCCATCTATCTTAGATACTTACATGGTTCCCACTACCATAGTGTCTGAGCCCCTCACAATCTTTAACAACCCCACAACATCCCTGTGAGCTAGGGTAGTGCTATTATCCTGATTTTGCAGATGGGGACCTGCATCACAGGTAGACTAAGGGCCAGATTTTTAAAGATATCTAGGCACTTAACATCCTGTGACTAAAGGTGACTAAATACCTTTGAAATCTGTGCCTAAGTGATTTGCCCTAGGCCACACAGGAGATCTGTGGCAGAGCAGGGACTTGGAATCAGATTTCCCAGGTACCAGGCTAGTACTCTAAGTACTGGTCCTCCTTCATCCTTGGTTCCCCTGCAGAGTATGACTTACATACTGGCTAAGATCAGGCACTAGGTAAGATTCCATTTTATTGCATCTGTGCACAGCTATAATCAGGTAATGCAGATCCAGATTTCTCAAGACAAAATTAAACAAGATTTTCTGAGTCAGACAAACCTGTTTGTTTCATAGTTACTGTATCTGCTCCTTTGCTGACATGAAAGGTGTTCAGTATTCCTGTGGATGTGTGATGTCTCTCTTGGTGCTCCAGAGTGCACTATATAGATAACATTTTTATGGTATATTTGCAGAGCTGTGTAGGAAAGCTTAGACAGTGCTCACCCATGCTATGCCTGACTTTAGTCAGTCCACTTCTGTTAGCACTAAATTGGCCCACACAAATTTTGTTTAATGTACTGGTGGCCCGACCACATTGTATTTTTTTGGTTTCCTTGAGGAAGTACATCAGTTCTACTCATCCGTCAGTCAAAGGGCATTCCTGGCCAGGGCTGGAGCATGTTATCTTCATATAATTCCTAACCTCTTGCCAGAACAAGAAGGAAGAAACTAAAACCCTAAAATTGTCTTCCACAAAACAATACAGAGCACATATTGTTAGGCCATTGGTCTGGCTGATCTATCAGGGCAAAATATGAGTGGATAATGTTGTGTTTTTGCTGTAAAAGCATATGTGGAACTCATTTGCATGTTCATATGGAATGTGTTGCAAAAGTGTTTCAGGTTTTGCAGCTTCATCTTCCATGTGATGTTGTGTCTATTCCCAATAGGCACAAGAGAACACTTCAAGTTGGCTGCTTCTGCATGCAAATATTTGCCTGAAATATATTTGTAAGGTCACTCACAACCGAAGCCTTGAAAATCACCAAAAAAAAAAAACCCAGTACGTTTTCACAATTGAAATTAAGTAGGTCAAGATTCCACCTAGCCTGCCTGGTAATGTGTTCTACAAGCTAATGAGTTTGTGAGAGAAAAACCACGTTATGAGGTTGCCAAGGTGAGCATACAACCTCATTACAAACCCATGAACAGCAGATATAATCTCTGATTTTTGTTTTATCTTTACCAAACAATATACTCTTAAAATACCTTACTAGACATACAAACTTTGGGGGATATTGCTGTAGGTAAAAGTTATTCTAGTAATATAATTAGTTGCTATGCTGATTACTGAATGTATCCCTTCATCTTAATGAGCAGGAACACCTGGAAGATGTGCCTTATGTACCTACATAGCATTTGTTTCTTTAAGATAAGAGGGATGGATAAAAGAGACCCGTGGTGTCACAGTGTGACTGACCCCTTTAAGAGGGAGCAGAGCCAGTGCACCTGTGATTGGTCAGCTGATCCCAATGGTTTAAGGGGGGGGCAATCTGGGCCTAGAGGAGAGAGACTTGGTGAGTCAGAGCCGGGGAATTGCAAGAAGCAGGAACAGCAGGAAGTTCTGTGGGAGAGGAGGCAGTGGGAACCTGTTTGGGGGGGAAAGGGGCCTTCAGGGAGAAAGCCTAGATGGTAATGCTTAGTGAACAGAGCTTGGAAGAGTCCTGCAAGAAGCCCTGAAGCTGGAAGGACTAAGAGGTAAAAGGTTAAATCCCCTGGTGCTGAAGCCCAGGGTGGGCTGAGGAACTAGTTTTGTTCATTTTCCCTACACTGGGAAAATGAAGCTGCCTGAAAAGAGTGTGGCAGTGGATCCTTTGTGAGCAGGGGAGCAGGCCAGCTTATTACAAACAGTATAGAGGATATGATGTTTATACTGTAGGTGTGTTAAGACCTCATTAAGACTTTGGTGTCTATTCTACTGGTGACTTGTATCTTGGCTATAAATCATTTCCCATGATATACTTTTGGCTGGAAGATGGATAGCCAGATTTAAACAACTGGCTGGTGTTTTCTGTACACATAATTTGCAGACAAATGTACATGCAGTAAATTCTAGATGCAACTTAGGCCATCTTAGGTATCTTATATACCTGATTTCAGGGCACAATCAGGCACTTAGATAGCTGTGTGGCTTAAAGAGTACCCTCAGTTTCAGGTACAGAACTGAGTCTACAAAACTGCAAGAGCTAGTGAAGCTCAGCTAAGGGCCAAGATAGTCCAGAATAAAAGCATTCTTGTTGCAAATTGAAAAACACAGTAAACAATTTAGCCAGCATATTGCTCACTCACTACTGAGTTTTCTGCTTTGCTAAATTTAACCTATTTTGACTAGTGTTGAAGGTTCGATACCAGTTGGGGACCATACAGGTTTATGTAATTAAAAATTAAACTCCTTAACAGAGTTAACAGTTAAATGTAACAAAAAATAGGACTCTCACTGAACAATATGTTTATTACGGTTGATGTATTTTACGGATATCTAAAGAAACAGACAAATGCAAAGTTCCCTGGATATCAGGGAGACTGCAGAGAACAAGCTGAAGACTGGGATGTCTGGACACACACAGTTTGCATGTTTGCAAACAAGGCATGGGAAAGTCACATGCCATGTCAACGCTTGAATTCATTCAACACATTCTTCTGACACCAGAGCAGAAAAAAGTGAGTGCTTTGTTGCGCATCTTATTAGAAATATTACATATTGCAGTGAAAAGAACACAGAGCATTGGTCAATATTTTTCTTGAATTTAATTCTAGTGGTAGAAACTCTGCCCAGAAAATTCGAGTTATGTTCAGAGTTCTGCGCTAAATCATTGTGCTCCTTGGTAAAGTAAATTAATTCCTGAAATAACAGACGATTTTGTTCCTTGAAGCATAGAGTGCTACCAAAGCTGTCAGAGGCCCATTTGAACGTAATTCAAGCCCTTCATGAATAGCCAAAATTTGTGGGGTTTAGGCCCTGAATCCAGTTCTCAAGGTGATGCCCCATCTCATTGCTTCAGGGCATCAGAAACAATCCAGCCTCCTATAGGGAATACTCTGTATGCTCTTAGTTTCTTGTATTTCAAGGAACTACTTGGGTGGATATTTTGTGGCTGACCACTAGAGGTGGGCAAATCAATATGAGTGGAGCCAGACTCTTGCAGAATTCCTGACTCTGACTTGGCTGGATGTCTATGAATGAGGTGAGCCAATGAAAATATTCTGGCATTTATTCCTGGTGGTCTAGTGACACTATGTATATCATTTCATTAAACATCTTTGTCATATGTGTATATCCAGCTTCTATCAGTTGGTTTTGACTTGCAGAGCACTGCCAGACCATTGGTTCAATTTAGACTTTAAGCTTTCAAAGTTCTGGCTCCCCTTATGTTCTAACAAAAACATTTTCTGTTGACTTTTTAAAAGCTACACACATTTCACGTAAGGTTTTCGTGGTGCTCTAAAAAATGGTTACTTATTTATGCATGGCTGGGTCCTATTCACTTACTTGGAAATGATGTTAGGAAACTGGAATATTTAAATAGCGAGTGTTGGCCAGAAAGGTCAGTTTCCCCCAACCTGAATATACTCAGGGCTAAATTGCAGTTCTAACTTTGAATGCCTGTTTCCTTTGCGTGTGCACCTACGGATGTGCAAGTTCCTCTGTCATGTACACATGGAAACATTCTTAATTACCACTGAGGGCAATTATCAATTGCATCCAAGACATAGACATGTAAAAGGGAAAGCTGGTTGAAAATTTGGCCCTCTGAACTTGTTACCATATTTTTTAAGTATTTTCTCACCACTGATCATCACTGATCCTTAGCAAACTCTTTTACTCAATAACCAGGATATGAAATTTAGGGCATGAAAAAATAATTTCTTTTAATGATCATTTAGTGTATATTTTCAAGAGAGAATGGTATAGACATATTTTCCTACCAGGAGAGCTGGTGTATTCTTGAATTGCCAAGTCAGGTGAAGTAAGGCTACTAGTAAAACAAATGCTTTAAAACCTACGTTTAGCTCCATACAACAGAACAGTGGGGGGTTCAGATCATTAGCATTTGAGCAAATTTGTTATACTTTTAAGGGCTGTTTTTGGATTGGCCTAAACAGACTAATGCAGTGAATTCCACATCCTAATGGCACCATTAATCAAGAGTGCACTTTTTAACATAATGCATAAACCTTTCTCACATGGTAGTTTTACTGTGCATTTAATTCTATTGCAGTTTGGTGCTTGAGGCGGAGGAAATGAAGAACCTTCTAGGAAGAGGTTCTTAGATTAATCAATACACCAACAAATAAGTGGGGGGGGGGTGAGAAGGGGGTTCAGAACATAGCTACTGAAGGCATTCAGTCTGTGTGGCTCCTGGAGATGAAGTGCTTGTTTCTACCAAATTTGGCTTTTATAGTAAAAGTAAAGTACAAAATATTGTTTTGGAGTGAACTAGTTTGAGGGATGTAGAATTAAATTATCTGTCTTTGTATTTTATGATCCTTCTTACCCTAAGAGCTGAGCATCTTGTACCCTACCACTTTTTAAAAAATGACATAGGATCTTATTTTCCCTGCAGGGAGGTTACTTAGATGGTAAGCTCTTTGGGGCAGAGATCATCCTTTTATTTTGTGTATAGCACCTAGCCTAATAGGGTTCTGGTCCATGACTGTGGCTCCTAATGTCCACAATAACACAAATAATAAATAACATAATGTATCTTATTTTATATCTACTTTGTGCAATTATACTACACCTATCACCATGGTACCCGAGACTTTTTCTCTTCTAAGGACAGGAATCAACTAACTACTGCAGGGGTCCTCAAAAAGCTAAGTTGCTCAGGCTTTGGCTTCAGCCCAAGGTGGCAGGGATGGGAGCCCTGGGCTTCAGCCCCACACAGCGGGGCTTCAGCTTTCTGGCCTGGGCCCCAGCAAGTCTAACACTGTCTCTGCTTGGAGGTCCCCCTGAAACCTGCTCGCGGCCCCCCAAGGGACCCCAGGTCCTTGGTTGAGAACCGGTGATCTATTCTATGCCCCTGTGCTGACGCAGGAATAAATGTGTCTAGACCATCCCTGGATGACAGCTGTCCAGCCTGGTTCTTAAAACCAAACCTGTGCAGGATTGGGTCATAATAATGTTTCTCCTCCTCTGGTATTCATTTTATCCCCAAGCCTGTTCATTGTCCAAAGTTATATCTTTGAAGTAATCAGTACTCACAATTCCCCCTGCACCCCTTCCTGGAACTTATTATATATACTGTACTTTGGCAAGGCCTATGGACAGCAGCGAGACTGTTGTAAATCAAATAATCTTTAGAATCTGACATGAATTGACATGAGCCAAGTATTGCAGAGATAAAGCTTAAACCAGAGCTGAAGTAAACTATTCTCCCTGCTGGAGAGCTCAGATTTACAAGAGTCCCTTGCAATCACCTTTTTTACCTCATGTGGTTTAGGGCTTTCTTTCTTACAAAGAAGAGACAAGAGAGCTATTAAAATGTACATGGAGAATCCATATTAGCAACAATGCATAAGGGTGCACTAAAGAGAGGTGGCTGAAAGTTCCAAAGTTTAGAAATGCAATTGTGACATTTACAAATGATGAAACAAGTTGAAATTTGGTTTTCTTGCATTTTTACGTGAACTGGAAAATGGCTCCATTTTGCCCCCCCCCCCCCCAAGCTCCTGCACAAAGATAATTGCGTTTTGCAGAAATGTCTCAAATAGGTAAGGTGGCATTGTCTCTCTGTGGCCCATATAATTCAGAGTGAGAGAGAGCATAAGCATGCTCTATATCAGGGGTATCCAAACTTTTTGAATCGTGCACTCCCACGGCCAGCTCTGGGGAAACAAAACAAAAACAAAGAAAAAAGAGCTGCCGCCGGCCTGCCGCCGAAGACGGAGCGGGGAGAGCCGAGCTGCCGCCGGCCTGCCGCCGAAGACGGAGCGGGGAGAGCTCCTCTGGCCGTGCACCCCCATGCATGGTCTTGTGCACCCCACTTTGGAGACCACTGCTCTATATCATAGCTGTGAGAGCACTCAGTCAGTATGTGGGAGACCCAGGATCTAATACCCTGCCCCCCGAAGCAGAGGGGTGACTTGAATCAGGAGTCTCCCACATTCCAGGGGAGTGCCCTAACCACTGGGCTAAAAGTTACAAGGGAAGTAGTCTCCCTTCCTCTTGGCCTCTCAGGGTATGTCTATGCAGCAATTAAACACCCACAGCTGGCCTGAGTCAGCTGACTCTGGCTCGGAGGGTCTGGGCTAAGGGGTTGTTTGATTGTGTTGTAGATGTTCGGGCTTGGGCTGCAGCCCAGGCTTGAAGACCCTGTGAGGTGGGGGGGTGGGGTTTCAGCGAGCCCAAATGTCTACAGTGCAGTTAAACAACCCCAGGGGCCAGCTACGGGTTTTTAATTGCAGTGTAGACCTACCCTCACTAACAGTCTAGGAGCTTACTATCAAGAGAGGGTTTACAGCTGAGAATCCCATGCAGAGATAGGTGCCACCCTGCAGTCTGGATTTAGGCGCCTGTCTCGGAGACAAGGGCAGAGTTTAGCACACACCCCTTAGCTTGGCATTGGCTCATTTAGGCAGCTCCCTGCCTAGCATGTTGGCATTTGTGAATCTCAGTCTAAGGCCATGTTTACAGAATGGGTGCTGCAACACTGTAGCGTGCACACTTCCTACATCAACAGAAGGTGTTTTTTCCCATCAATGTAAGTAATCCACCTCCTCTAGTAGCAGTAGCTAGGTAGACAGAAGAATTTTTCCTTCAACCTAGTCGCGTTTACACCAGGGATCAGGTTGTCTTAACTACGGGCATTCCCACTCTGAACGAAGTAGCTCATTCAATCTAAATTTTAAGTGTAGACCAGGCCTAAGGTGCCTATCTCGCCCCATTTATTGTATAGAAGCTATGCCTAACTGTGCCTAACTCCAAATTTGTGAATCATAGTGATTTTCAGGTGCCTAAAAGTTAGGCATTGTGTTGCTCAGTGTCACAATGCCTAACTCCTTTTGTGCATTCAGGCCTTAACCTCTCCACCCTCCTCTGTAACGTGGAATAATATATATAAATAAAGCTAATTGATCAGTTTCCAGAAAATGTTGGTGAATAATTGTGCACTGCTTTGAAAAAATAAAGATCTATAAGTGCTGAGTATTATTAGTTTACTGTATACATACAAAGGAAATGGCAAAATAAAGAGCTAGAAAGGAATGGTAGCTTCTAACATACGATAGGCCTGGCTTTTAAACAGGTTAGGTGCACAAAATTTCTGTGCACAATTATTATGACTGCAGGTGCAAATGAAATTATTTGACTAAATAAAGTAATTGAATGAATTTAAATAAATAATTTTCATGAGAAAATAACATAAAAGAAGCATCATTAATTATCGGTACACAGAACTGCCCAATCCGCGTGTAGAATTGTGATGACCGTGCATTCAATGGCATGCCTAACTGGTTTAAAAATCAGACTCAAACAATCTCATAACCCTATAATCCCCAAATATAAGCAACTGACATGCATTTTATGTTCCAGTGTATTAGAAGTGGGAAGCATTAGTTGTTTTTAAATGGAAATACAGCAAATTACTGTGTCTGAATCTCAGTCACTTAGCTCCAAACCAAGCTCAGACAAATTATGGCTTATCTGAGTGTCTTCAGATAAAATTTTGGAGAGGATTAACTGTGATATTCTTTGTTCTCTATACTTTAGAGCACTTATGCTGAAGGGGGGGACGGAGGCTGACAACATGGACAGGGTTTCATGATAAAAAATGTAGCAACAGCTTTAGAGGAGAAAAAACAGCTGCCCATGAGCAAAGTTAGAGTAAGACTTGGAGATTCTTAACTTATTGGTGGGTGTGGATTCTTCATCTCTGCACACGTGTTGTAGGAAGGGAGAGGCAGCAAGACCGAGGGAATGCTAGCACTGTAGTGCATGGTGAATAAGAATGACCCCAAACTTTTTAATTTCACTTGAGCATAGCATTAAAAAACATAACTTCCAAAATTTCATTGATTTTCTAATCTGTGAAACTGTGATTACCCACTTCCCTCCAAAAATGTATTAGAAAAGGCATGTTTTGGAAATTATGTATTTGGATTTGTTCAGGGTTTTGTAACATTCAAGGCTAATACACTGGCTTTGGGTAGCATTAATGTCTGGAACCTTCATAGAAGGGGGGAACTTAGTTTGCCAAGTTTTGGATGCCTTAAAATAAAAATCAAAAGTGAAATAACTGATTATCCACATACGGGGCCAAGTTTTTTGCTGGTATAAATTGGTGAGCTGTACCCATTTACACCAGCAGAGACTATAAAGTGTGGTTTCTTCTGTTTTTTTTTTAATACTTTTTCAAATGCTATTTTTAACAAATTCCAGGCAAACCCCCCCACCCCCCGCAACCCAAACCCAAACAGCAATTTTATCACATTTTACTCCTAACAGTGCAATGCAAATGAAAAGAAGTCATAATACTCTGTAGAATAATACATTAATCATCATCAGTCGTCATTCAGTGCACTACGTTCTTTCCATGCCATGCAAACTATGAACAGATATCCTCATGAGAAGGATAAATATCTTATCTCATAGTTCACCCAGCTTGGAATACGTAATGGGTTGCACTGTGGTTATGTGTTATTTATCATCTTGTGCATGGGACAAGAGGCATGTGATGGATGTTTTTTAAACCATGAGAGAGTTATGGAAATGTTTGCCCCTGAAGTGTTGTGGAATAAAGGATGTTAGAAGTCCATGTGACCAGAAGATTTTCACTGCAGTTAATCAGTTACTTTATTATTTTTCCTTAAGGATAATGAAACTGGAAACCACACGGTATGCTATAACTTATTTCATATAGCTCAAATTTGATTGGTAGATTACAACTTATTTTTAAAAATAAGTCTGATAAATATTAATCAAAAATAGATTGCACATATATTTGATTACATACCCTGTCATCACCTCCTCAGCAAAAGCCTGATCCTGTGAGGTGCTGGTGTCTCTTGCAAGATGCTTAGCATCCTCCTCTACTAATGGGTAGTACACCTCACTGGATCAACCCCTGTGTGAATGGATGGGATCTGCAGCAATTTTATTTGGAAATACTTCTGTGGTATCCCATGGGAGTAGTAGTTTAGATGTTTCATGTCCCCATTCTCTTCGTGGGCCAGGCTCTCTAAGGGACCACATCTCCCATGATGTACTGTGACCATGTGACTCCCATCATGCACTGTGGCATATCATGTGCATAGTGGGAGCTGTAGTTAGAGCCCAATCAAAAGAGGAGAATGGGGACACAAGGCACCCAAACTATAAACTCCATGAAGCACCAAAGCATTGTTTCTGAATAGAAATTTTTTGGTTTTCAGCTAAAAGTTTTTGGGTTACAGCCAGACATTCTTTTTTTTTTTTTTCCTTCAATTTTTTCACCAAAAAGTTGGAATTTTCCATGCATTATTTATATTTTTGGTGAAATTTTCCCTGTGGTGGTGGTGAGGGGAAATTCTGACCAGATTTAATTCTAACTGTGCCCAGACTGTCACCATGCAGCTCAATACCCATGCCATAGCTCTCTCACCACTAGTCGAGTGACTTTCTAACCTTTCCTCCTTCTAAATTGGAAACTCTAATGGGGACCAGAATGTCCAATGGACCAGGACAGTAAAATAGCCCTGAACAATCCTTAACCTCACTGGCCTAATCAAGCTATCAACTACAGATAGATCCCCTTCCTACCACACAATTCCCAGCTCCTCCCATGGAGTGAGTTGAGGGTAGGAAGTTACTGTAACTCACCTCCCCACCCCTGGCGATGTGCCATTGAGGACAGGGTGGTAGAATAGAGCCTTCAAAGGGGGAAATCAAGGAGAAGATGCCCATGGTCATGCCTTCACCACTTCACAATAATGTATCACACACAAAAAAAGGGGTGGGGGTGAGCCAATGGGACATATGCTCCTAAATCATTCAGGCACTTTTGAAAATCCCATCCCTAGAGGAAACCTTCCCCCCAATATTCTAATAGCATAATTTAAATTTGAATCATTATATCTATCTCATAAATATCTCATACATGTGTGCATGTTTGTGTATGCAGACATACAAAATAGACTTTATCCTGCATTATAATTTCTATACCATATCCAATTTTCTATACATCTCTCTCTGAAACAATATGTGCTGTACTTGTGTCATTTATTGCTATTTGTTTCTGTACGTGGGTTCCTCTCAAAGTGCTGTTCTTATAGTTTAGCTCCAGGGCATCCTTGCGTACAGTTATGATGCATAAAAGAACTGAAAAACACCACTTAAACTGCAGCACCTCATGTGCTCCCACTGTTTGTTTGTATTTTTCCTTCTGTTGAACTTCATATTCCTTTCATTTGGCAACATAACATGATCTTACCATAAAGAAATCTAGCACCATTGAGAGTGAGTCATTCTAGATAGGGCCGGATCCCACATTCTTTATGCCAGTAAAATTCTCATGGGATAAAGTGGGAACTCTTCCTAGCTGAGAACCACAGGACTCGATCCAAAGCCATTTGTGCAATCACAGGTTAGCTTTATTAGGTAGATTTTGTCAGGGTTTAGAAAGGCCCGGCCATTTAGCCTGATGTTGGGCCAAATCTTAAAGTCCTTATTTCTTATTCACTGAGGATCAGATTCTGTTACCCTCTTATGCACACTGAGAAGCGCCTGGCTCTCTAAGGGTACATCCACACTGCAAAAGGAAGACATGCAATAGTCCGTCTCAGAGCCTGGGTCAGTTGACTTGGGCTCATGTTACAGGGCTAAAAATAGCAGTGTAGATGTTTGGGCTTGGGCTAGAAACCCCTCTCACCAGGGTTCAGAGCCCAAGCTCCAGCATGAGCCCAAACGTCTTCACTGCTACTTTGAGCCCTGAGTCATTTGACCGGGGATCTGACACTCACTGTCACAGGTCTCTCTCTCTCTCCCCCCCCCCCCCAGTGTATACATACCTTAAGTAATCCCTTTGGGCCTCAGTTGGTGTAAATGGGTGTAGTTACATTGGTGAAACTACACCTATTTACACCAGCTGGAGATCTGACCCACTGAGTCTGATAGAATAACCTGTATTGTAAACATGAGTAAGGACACCACAACTATCTCTGATTACTCAGGGAAAAACTCTCCTTGACTTCAGGATTTCACCTTTGTGTATATATATATTTTTAAACTCTCCTTGTAGCTCATTTCCAGTGATTTTTTTTCTGTTCTTTATGCTGCAGCAGTCAGCCGTCGGGTTGTGGTTACTCCCTGGTGGCTCGCAGAGAACAATAACACAGGTGAAAAAATGTCCAGTCATATATTTCAGTCATTTGACTTACTCGCCCATCTCTCTGGCATATACCTTTACCTGCTTGTTTATTTACATGTTAATGTGTAATTATTTCTGGATCTACATGTTTAGCAGGACATGGAAATGAGAGAATAATCTGTGGATGTTGGAAGTATATCATTTTGATTTACAGTCTAACATTTAAATGTTTTGAGGTCAGACCTCTGAGAAAATAATTCACAACTGGATATATAGCTTCTACATACTGTACATTTATTGCCAACAAGTACAATACAGATTGTTTTTTATGCACCTGTTTTTATTGCTTATGTTAGATGCTGTTGCAGGATAGTTCACATAAACATTTATATAGGTTTTAGAAAACAGTTGTTACTGAGGAAGAAGCTTTTTCTGTTTACACAAATTCAGAACAAAGACACGGTGCCGGAGCTTCCTGTAATTGACATGTGGGCGTGTTTTTTTTTCAAGTCACTGACTGGAAGAAGTGAGTGTCTGAGATTTATTCCTGACAGGACTTAAATTACTGGTAGCCTGACACATTTGTGAACAATTACTAGACACCGAGGTGTTTAAAGTAATGGGTACTGTTTGCTCAAGGGATGGGGAAGTTTCAAAACCATTAAAACAAAACAATTTTCCATTTGATTAGTAAGAAGCAAATGCATACATTTATATTACTAAAAGGCACATGCATATTTGACTCCTTTAAATAGTTTTTTTTTCCCCCTCCACATTCATGTGCTTAAAAATTCCCTTGTTTGCATTAAGCTTCAATACATGAGGTATAACCACAAAGTCATCTGAGCTTGCAGTCAGTTATTAAAATGTGCCTTTTCTGAGCTGGTAGTGTCCCAAAAGGTGAATCCACTAGAGATTTCTTAATTAGAAAAGGGTCTTATTTTTAAGCTGCCCCCCAAAAATTTCAAAGCAGCAATTTTCATCTCCCCCTTTCATTTTTGGTTTGGAATTACGTATGTAAAGTGATCTAAAGATTATCAACCTATTTGTTTCGATTTAACATGCAGAAAATATTTAAGGAAAATACACTGTTTAGCCTCATTAAACACCATTATTTATTTTATTTATAATAATGTGGTTTATTCGTTAATAATGTGGACTCTTCAGGGTAAATGTTACATTTATTTGCTGCATTTACATTCATTATTGATACACACTGACTCATTCCAATCCCTCTTTTTAGGAGCTGGTTCTAGGAAGTGTACACCCTACCACACTCTTTTTGGCTGACCTATGAGGGACAAAAACTTGTTAATCATCACCTGAGTGATTCCTACCATGATAAGAAAATGTATTATTGCCCTTGATTGCAAGAGATTTTTAGGAAGCATCCTGAAAATACAATGAACTAAGGCTACGTGCTTTCATCTGTTTTCCCTCATTGATCATGATCTGTTACTGCACAGCTACTGTTTCTGCAATTCATATTTTTTCTGCTGTTCTTTGATGAAAGTGAATAAACATATTAGAACTACACACATCTACTAAGAGTCAAAAATAAAGGCTTGAGATGACTAATATAAATCACTGTTTAAGGGAGGGCTAGTAAGTCAGCTACATTCCTATCCTAATGGCTAGAAGCTAAATGGTTGCTCCCTGCTGAGTCAATAAAAATGTTTCAACTTGTTTTTTAATGCTGCATGGAGGCTGTGTAGAGATCTGTACGAAATGTATTTATTAGTAATAGCTTAGGGTCCAAACTTGTGAGACCTCCCTCCCAATATTGCCAATCCCACAAAAATCATGAGCCAAGCCCCACAAAATCATGAGAGTGGCTTTTGCTTCTCAAAACTGAAAGCTAAGATTCCCATGTTATCCCGTGGCTCCAGGAGCTGGGGCTTTTAGAAAAAAAATCAACTATCGGGAGTCTTACAAAACAAGTGTTCGTAGCCCTGCTCACAGTTGGAGTTCAGCACCTCACAGGATCAGATCCTTTTTGCTTATTGTTATTATTATTATATACTTAGGCATCTCCCCATACAAATCTTTCTATTCCCCCTCAAGATTTAGGTAAGCGCTTGAATTGTCAGTTGCTTATTTCTGCCCACTAAGCACTTTGCTGGCACTTCAATAACTCACACACATAAGACCTGTGCAAGCTTAGCTTCTGATAGTTAAATTTGCCCATGGGCCCCTAAAATGTACCAGGGTTCCCTGAGCCCCTTAAAGGTACCAGATTTCCACCACTGTCATCTCTGTAATTGGCCATACCCTATGGAGCAATGTGGAACACCAAACTCTTCCAGATAGTTGGTAGCATGCCAGGTGTACTGCAGACTCAGAGGCAAGCTCTCTCATGACTGACTGAAAGGAATGGGAAGGATGAGAGAAAGGAAAGAGTGTGAATACTGTAGCTATAGTGGCTTAGGCAGTTAGAACAGAAGATCCATGCCATAATTCGTTCCCCACCTTAGGACCCTTCTAGTATTATCCAATCCTTTATTAGAGGACAATTTAAGTTCTGGCCTGTAGATCTCTCTAGCCAGAGTTGAGTTCTACCATCTGTAGTCTCATTGGTGGCCCCTCTGCATTGTCCTCCTGTCACCCTGTCATAGTGTTAGCTTCAGACCTGCTTACAAGCTACTACAGCTGTATGATGCTTCTACTACTACGCCTGTGACCTCCTGTCAGTATAGCCTAATTCCTACTCAAGTCTCTGATTCCTCACCTCAGTGCCAGGCTCGCTGTTGCTGCTGCTACAGTCCAAGTAAGAGCTCGCTGGCAGCTGGCCTATGACCCTTTGAGTCACTCCTCGGGAGGGGAAGCAAATGAGTGAATTGGCTGTTCCATAGATTCATCACACTAGCTTTGCATCTGACAATGGCTTTGATTAAAGGATCTGCAAGCATTGCACAAGTGCCAAAGCAGACAGAATGTGCCTGATTTCTAAAACTGTCCCCCAACACTTGTAATTCCAGGTTTTCACCCATGAATAACTGCTGACACAAAAGTGGAGTTATAATTAGCAAATGTAAAGCAGAATCACTTCAGTTTTGCTACATTCAAGAATAGTGCTTGAGCTACTTAACTTGTATGTGCAAATACACATGTGCACATGCAAATAGGAACATGCACAAAGTGTATGTGTCCGTAAAGAGAGAAGGTGGTTTGATAATAGATGAAAAATTGGCCTTAGTGGTGCTGTATGATGGATGGATATTGGAAAATAATGATGAATGTTGTAAAAGGACTACAACCTCACTGCAGAATGAGCACTCCCATCCCTCCGCTGGCATGACCTAGGAACATGCTCTCAGGATTCCTTTCCTGCCAGAAGGTCTGTCTCTGGCAACATTTCTAAGGATGCTCAGATCTGTGGTTAAAGAGAGTATATAGGTGTTGAGTTTTTTCTCTTAACTGGTACAAAGGAAAATAAGTCCATGGACAGGAAGGGTCAATAGAAGTAACTTCAGCCAATATGGAATCAGTACAGGCTATTCCTGTAGCTAGGGTGACCAGATATCCCGATTTTATAGGGACAGTCCCGATTTTAGGGTCTTTTTCTTATATAGGCTCCTATTACCCTCCACCCCCTGTCGGGATTTTTAACATTTGCTGTCTGGTCAGGTCACCCTACCTGTAGCACAGCTGTAATAAAGATGTACGTAGGAGTTCTGGTGAGAGTCTAATCTCTGTTTCCCGACCAGAGTCACATGACATAGATCAAAGTTATATCCCACCTCAAGAGCACTCCACATTGGACTAATTCTGCTCCCGCTGAAAACAATGGGAGTAGAATTAGGCCAACACTGAGCGTTTCTGAAAATCCCATCCTATGTGTAGAATACCCCCGCCATATCAGTTAGCCCAACTGCCACATGCGCTTCCCTCAAGTCGCTCTTAAACTCAGCAATCCTCACAAGGAGTTAGTTTTTATTCCCTGCTTCTTGTTTTCCCAGCACATCCCTCCTTGATTCATCAGGCTGTTAAACACTTGGCAGCATATTGTTGGCACTAAACAAATAATAAAAATAACAAAAATAAAACACTACATAAAATGCAGCTATTTTAACATGCTGCATTCTGTCTCAAGGAAACGTCAGGGACGTTAGCGAAAAAGATCCCTGGGAGGGTATAGTTTCACCCCGGGGAATTTTTTTTTTTTTTTTGCCATCTTGCTCTTTTCGTTATTGATCTGGGGAAAAATCAAATGACAAATGCTCAAAACTTTGCATCCCCATTTAAAATTGTCCAGGGTGGTGCCTCTTCTGCAGTTTTGCTCACATGTTAATAAATTTTTCTCATTTGTGAGAGTCACTGAACAGAGCCTGTGAATTGTTTTACCCAGTAGGGGGTAGAGCAATAATGAAGCATTGTGATTAAGTAGTGTTGGAACCTCTTGCCTTCCTCACTGAGTGGGAGGCACCATTAGTAGTAAAAGTAATTACCTGTGTAGAACATGCTGATTGCATTGAGTATCTACTACATGATACCAAGAGTCTTGTAAACGTTAGGGGCTGTAAGAGATCTTCATTTGCTAATTTCACATTTTAAGCAGCAGCACATAATTTTTTTAATGCGTTGGTGTTTAAATTACAAATAAGCTTTGTAAAGAGCTTTCCCCCAAGACTAGTCTTTTCTCATCAATGGTTGTTTTGGAAAAAAAAAAAGGAAGTTCTGAAAATCACACAGAAGAAGTGAAATGTAAAAGTGATATGAACTAGAAATGGGAATGAGCTACAAAGATGGACTCAAGATACCAAATTTCCCTGCAGTTTAGGGATGATCATTTGGAGCTAAATTGTGGTGCTGTCAATGGGAACTGAAATGGACTGAAATGTGAATGGTCAATGGGAAATACCTGTGAATAAGGTACTTCTCAATGAGGGTTGGTGGCTTGCAATGACCTAAAACTGCATGCAGGCTCGTTGTTAGTAAAGATTGCGCCCAGATACTACGGCACCAAAAGCACAGACCTCCTACCTTTTGTGTTAAGCTCAAGGAAAATTCCTTTAGCTGTGGGTATGTTGCATGTTATACTTGCTGGGGCCAGCCATTTAAGGGAGACATTCTCACATGCATTGAACCAGACTATGATATACTCCCTCCTGAGTACCTGAACTTGATAAGGGTTTATGTCCCATCTGGGTGGCACTACATAATAAACCATGACCACGTACATATAGACATCATGGATATAAACAGAGATGAAATCCTGGGCCTAGACGTCTCTACCAGTTGACCTAAAGATCGTACCTCAAGGTGGATCTTTTAGCTCAGGTGGTAGAGACCAATATTCATAATATTGAAAGTCCCAAATTCAATCCCCACTGCTCAGCATGTTGTGTGCATGTAAGCCATCCATGGTTCATAATGGTTCTGGTCCAAAGCCTGTTGAAGTCAATTGAAAGATTCCTATTGACTTCAGTGGGTTTTGAATCAGACTCTATATTAAGGTCCAAGGTCTGGGTTTGGGTCCTTTTTTAACATTACATATAGCACTCTGATTCTTGCGAAAAGCACATTACTAACTTGGCAATAAACTAAGGAGTGGGTGACTATTTATGTATTAATACAGAGTCAAGCATATTAGTCCACTCAACTGAGAGCAGAGAGCAGACAAAGGAAAAGGGCATGTTTTTCTCTTTCATTTTATTTTATTGCTTTTTATTATTTATGGATTGTTCCAGCTATTTTTGGAAGGCTCTTAGGGCATGTTGATTTGATGATTGGGATAGGGCTTTAATGAATGTAGCAAACTCATTGAACTGGTTGCTTAATTCTCTGCCATGTTCTGATGGGACAAAAGCCTGTCACAAGAAAGGTAAATCTGTAAGAAGTCTGTTTAGTCAACAGGTTTCCTAAATTTAGTTATTTTCTGAATCTTTTGCTGCTTGCATTGACACGAATAAACCTAAAACATATATATTCTTAAATTAAGTGAGATTTTCTTGCAAAATAATTTAGATGTAATATGTTTGTAATATTTCAGAATTACAACTACCCATTTTTTTCTCCTAAATATTATCTTCGTTTTATTTTTTGGGTTTATCTTCTATATGCTTTTTTATAGACATAGAGTCCTGAGCAAAAGCAATTGTGATCACTAGTAAAACATTTGAGAAATATATTCAGTTGGTATTTTTAAGATGCTACATTCACAGCTGTGGATATACAGTATAAATAATCCTCCACAAAATACTTAGGGATTTTATGACTACAACAGCCTCAGATAATGACTAGAAGCGTGTGAAAACTGGCAGTTTTCCATTGCAGAAGTTCATGCAAAAATTTTGTTCAGTCTCCGTCCACATGCATCCCACTTAACATACAGATAAAGAAAAGAAAAAATACCCAAAAGCTCAAATGAAAATTCAGACAAAATTCAGATAAACTTCAGTGAGTTACACTCCGTTTGGGGTAGGGCCACACAATATTGCACATTTTGCATTCTTTTGATGTAAAAACATAAATTTGCCTTGGTTGAATCAAAACTGGGCTCGTGCAGATTTGCTTAAACCGGTCCTACATTGATTCAAAATGTGTGTGAGCCTTAGCAAATCTTTTAGCAAACCAGGCCTGAGTTTGGCGTTTAACTAAAACTAAAATCAGGCACATTTTGCATGTCACTGAGCTGTGTTGTGCTCATTTCCCACATCTCTAACTACAAGAAATATCCAGACCTATATTTGTAAATATCTACTGTTCACCTACAGAGTTGACAGTGTCTAACTATCTTCAAGCAAACCAACTATTCTATTCCCAGTCCATTAACCCGGCACAGAAGTGATGAATAAGTGTTTCAGTCATAGTGAAACATCTCCTTTTCTGGAAGTATAAATAATGGCTTGTTATGATTGGTTTAGCATTCTAAGGCTATGTCTATACAGCCCCACAGTTCAGACTACAGGGGTGCGAATAGCCTGCCAAAGTGCTGCACTGTAACTCCCCCTTGTGGACGCTGCAGGTGCAAACTAAAAGGTTCAAATACGACTCTATTAAAGTGAACTAGGAACCTTTTAGTTCATGCCCACAGCATCCACACGGAGAAGTTACAGTGCAGCACTTTGGTGCGCACACTGCCTTTCACACCCCCGTAGTCTGAACTATGGGTCAATGCAGGCAATCCCTATGTCCTTTTGAAGTCTTAGTATAATGCAACCACACTCATCTGCTAGGGGATACCTTTTAAAGCCTTCCCCATTGTGTTTAATGTTGGCTGCCCTTTTGTAGGCATATTTTTCACTGCTAGTAACTGCCAAACTGCCAATGGAAATTTTAAAAACTTGAAAATGAATTTTAAAAGGATGCCTTTAACTGGTGGTAGCATCCAAAGTGAAATAAGACATTTTGGACTCCATTATACTGGATGCTGTACAAACACAAAAAAGACAATCCCTGATCCACTACTGATTAACATCTACAAAATTACAGATGTATATTATACGCACACAAATAGAAGCCAGGCCTTAGCCCTGCTAAAATTGTGGTTTATAACCTATATTCAAAAAAGGGCAACATTTTTGTTTGTAATGTGGGCAGTTTCACCTATACTACAATTTGCTAAACTAATAGATTGTAGTCAAATGTGTGTATTGTATATATTGGTCCCAAACTGTACTGGCACAGACTTACAGTGAATGCAGATATTGTACTAGGATTATACACATAAGAAACAGGCCAGGATTTTCAATATTTCAAAGTACTGTAAAATCTGAGCGGTTTTGGAGCTATGTAGGCATTCATGTGCCTATTTAGCACCAACAAAAACATTACAGTCTGTGTTTTAGGAACAGTATCCAACATCTGTTGAAGTCTTGGTTCATGCCCATTGCTTTCGTAGATACATATAACTACAACTACAAGCAAAAACATATACAGGAGGGAGGGGGAAATGAAATGAGATGTTTTGGTCCTAGTGAGTTTGTTTGTTTAAAAATAAAATATAACAAATATTTTTGGCTTGGAAATGTTACATGGGTTTACAGTCCTTCTCATAATATGCAAGCATGTCACATCCAATATTTTTCTTCATAAAAGTGCATCCCAGACAACATTTAAAAAATGGGAAAAGAAATAGACCCTAAGCCCTGGACTCTGTAATGAAATTTGCAAAGGAAAATTCTAAATCTGTGATGGGGTGGGGCGATAGACTTGAACACCTGATGTTCATTAGTTGAGGGGTTGGGGGGGAACTGGTGACTTGAAGGCTTGGACAGAAACTGTTAGCATGATGTGGATTTAATTACTTTTAACAGTATTTGAAAATAAAGGGAACAGAAACCTGATTAGGGAAAACATTTCAGATTTTCTTATAATTCTTTCAAAGTCCACAAAGCCAAAAAATAGACCTCATCAGCCACACGTTGCCACACCTGTCAGGAGGGATTTGTTTTGTGGACAAGACTAGAATTCAGGAGATCGGTGTTCAGTTCTTGACTCTGCCACAGACACTTAGTGTGACCTTCATCAGGTAACTTAGGGTATGTCTGCATTGTGATAAAAGACCCGCGTCTGGCCTGGGTCAGCTCACAGGGCTTGGGCTGCAAATTGCAGTGTAGATATTTGGACTCAGGCTGGACCCTGGGCTCTGATACCCCACGAGAGGGGACGGTGTCGGAGCCCAGGCTCTCATCCGAGCCTGATCATCTACACTGCTGTTTTTAGCCCCACAGCCTGATCCCCATGAGCCTGAGTCAGCTGGCCCCAGGCACTTAGACTCAGTGCCAGTGCAGACATATCCTCAAGGCTGGAATCTGATGCCCTGACTCACAATGAGCAGTACCTCTCAAGTAGTTCCAGTGAATCTAAATTCAGAATAATATACTATACTTGCCTTGAGTAAGGGCATCAGAATCTGATGTTCAATCTGTCTGTAAATTGGGGGTAATAATGTTTCTCTTATCCTATCCTCCTTCTATCTTGTTTGTTTAGTTTGTAAACTCTTTGAGGCAGGCATTTCCTGGCAGGGGGAACTCCACTGAGTAACACCAAGTTCTTGTAAAAATGAGACTCCATCCCTTCAGGGCAAGGGGAATTTTCAAGAACCAAGACTATAATGGACTGTAGCCCCTTGCTGAGCTCACAGTTCATTATTATATCCCATACTGACTGAACAATTTATATACTGTGGTACACTCACCAGTGCTGTACACTATTGCGTGTTCACAAATTAGTCACCCGCTAATGAAATGCTACCACCACTGAGGTGCAAGAAGGCAATCATTCTCTGCTGGCAATACTTATACTCACCACCACATACTTTTAGCGGGAATAAGTCTGACTGGGTTTTTTTTTTCCATTGTATATTTGTATTGCAGTGTGTGATCTTTAATAGGATTGTTGCATCAAACATGTTGTAGCTGCTGAAGTGTTTCTCAGCTCCTTTTTGGATGCAGAATACCTATCTATCTAGGTGAGGGACTTATATGGCTCCCATTACAATAGCATCTGATTGCTTTACAATCTGTAATGTAGTTCTCTTCACTACGCCCCTGTGAGCTAGGGGAGTACCATTTTACAGATGGGGAAACTGAGGCACAGAGAAACTAAGTTACTTGCTCAAGGTCACACAGGAAGTCTGTAGCAGACCAAGGAACTGCACCTACGTCTTCAAAGTCCCAGGCTGGTCCGCTAACGATTGGACCATCCTACCTTTCCATTCCCCTGAGGGAAGTCCCTTTTAGTACAGGTAGAGGCTTTTATGAGGGAGAACTTATACAATTAAAATGACAGATGGAATTTAGAAAAGAAAAGTGCAATTACCCCAGTGGGAGTTTGGCTAGTTCACTGGATTTAACATCCCATCTCTTATGTGAATATGGAGTTTACAGCCAAAACAAAGTACATGATTCCAATTTACATTCAGGAACCTAAAAGTTGTGAACTATGCTAAAAACAAACTATTGTGAGAAAATAAGTGCCAGTCTTCCTGCAAATTGTATAGCTGACTCTGCAACCATGGGAAGTCTTCAGGGCTGTTCCTGACTTGGCTGCCAGTTTACATGGCAGGAAAACAGCCATTTTGCTCTAGTGCAATAATTCTTTAAAAAGGCCCATGAAGGGGAGGTTTTCTCTTCCTCATGAAACAAGTTTAAGTTTTCAGCAGGGCTGCATTTCTGAACCACCTTCAGGAGCCACTGTCTGGCTGAGACAATGCATTGTTCCCATTATATGGATGGAAAAAATACAGCACAAATGAGTGAGGTCACCAGAAGGAGTCAGTGAAAGAGTGTGAATTAGAACTAAGGTGTTTGTGGCTCCCAGGCCACTTACCTCACCCTGCTTCTCAGTAAACACAATGTTTAATTCTTAACCAGTAAGGGACTTTTTAAAAAGAGCTCAGCACATAGCAGCAGCTATTTAGGAATCTAAATCGGGGACTAAATTTTCAAACAAACTTAGCGACCATTTAGGCACATAGCTGAAGTGATCAGATTTTCAAAAGTGCTCTGCACCCAGCACCTCCCATTGGGAGCAACAGGTGCTGAGCTCTTTTGAAAATCTGACCACTTCAGCGAGGTGCCTAAATGGGAGCTGGGCTCTTTTGAAAATCTGGCCCTGAAGGCCTGATTTTTGAAATACAGCTTCCACTTTTGAAGATACAGTTTTTCAGTCACAGTTAATTACAGGCACAGCAGTGTAGTTAGACAGCTACATGCTTATCATTTTGCCTATTACAATGGAGGCCAGGTTTAAAAATCTGGCCCCAACTGGAATCTGGTGTCCAGTCTCAGCTGGACTCCAGTTCTGATGGTATCACAAATAAAGTTGCTTCTCAACACAGTTGTGTGTGGTGGACTTCCATAACATTTCAATTGAAATGACATGTTTTATTTTCAAGTGACAGTTTTCACATTCAACATAGTACATAAACATTCAGATCATTGCAATGAGAGAAATGTTACATGTCTTCTTTTTAGGCTGATGATAATGCAGTCTTCCAAAATCAGAAATAGAAGACTTCCCTATTAGAAATGATTGAAATTAAAATTTTGGAACAAAAGCGCTTTTAGTCGAATGCTAAGATATCGGGCTTTCTTATAAACTTGTTTTTCATGCCAATACAGCTTCAGTTTTAGACAATCTCAATTAACTTTAGTGGCACCATAAAAGAGACAGAATAAAATAAGAAATATTGGGAGAAATTCTGCCTTCACTTGACCTCTCTGGGATTGGATGAGAGTAACTATTGTCAGAAATTAGCTTCTCTGGTATAATTTGGCCAACCATTTGGGGAGATTTCAGAGTAGCAGCTGTGTTAGTCTGTATCTGCAAAAAGAAAAGGAGTACTTGTGGCGCCTTAGAGACTAACAAATTTATCTGAGCATAAGGTTTCGTGAGCTACAGCTCACTTCATCGGAGAGAAATATTCTTCCAGCCATTTGACTGGAACTTTGTTGCAACAGCAGCTGTAGGCAGAAGTGTCAATGTGACTACTCACACACTTTAAGTTAAGCATGAATACAACATTTTTAGGGTTGGAAAGGGAATTTTGAGGGACACAAATGAAACAACAAAATTCTTATGCCATATTTCATGGGGGAAGGTTTGCCATTGTCACACAGCTCTGATATTTATCAGAGAGTCACTGATAACTACAGAACAACCTTAGCTCTATTAATTGTTGACAATGACACTGTACGTTAGAGCCTGAAAATGTTTGTGTTGCTAGCCGGTTTGTCCCCAGATGCAGCCTTAAAAACAAGACATGACCTAAGGGATATATGCTGGAGGTTGCAGAAAAATACATAATATTCCCTAGCATGATGTGAGTGTTCTTTTCAATAGCTACTTAGAAGCCTTTTATATTACTATATTATTATTCCTGTATTGCAGCCTTCCAAAATATATCAACAGCAGTCCCACTGTATCAATTTTCACATTGCAGTTCCTTTCCTATTGTTATTATTTATTTGTAGTATAGTAGCATCCAGTTATGATCGAGACCTCATGCTGGGTGCTGTACAAACACATAGTAAGAGACCGTTTCTGCCTTGAGGAGTTTTTAGTCTAAGGTCTTCTCTACACGACACAGTTTTGCTGACAAAAGTCAGCTTTTGTCAACAAAACAGTGGAGGTGTACACACTGAAGGGCTCCTCCGCTGATGTAACTCCCCTGCTATCCTGATGTATTAAAGCCACCTCAGCGAGAGGAATACGGCTTATGTCGGTATAGTTAGGGCGACTCATTGTCTGTGTAGACAATGTGTTCCTTACATCGGCAGTTGGCTGTCATTCTTGTCAATTTCACGCTGCGCTTACGACTTACAGATAAAGGCTGTGCACAGTTCAATGGTTTCATGTTATTTAAATAAATACATTAGTTGTATAATATAAACAAATAAATAAATAAGATCACAATATTCCCTCCTGCTGCTCTATCTAGCCATTATCAGTTGGCATTTCTTGTAGGCATGACAGTAGGACTGGGTCTTGGTGAGGTATTTGACGGATGATCGATAGCGGCTCTGTGCTAGTTTGAGCATGACTTTCCTTGTATAAATGGTAAAATGGAAGAAGACACTCATAGAAGGCGTCAGTCAATGGGCTGCTGAGGTCAGCGTCATTGTTGATTCCTACTAGCAGTACGTATAGGGTAGAAACTGCGCAAAGAAAATAACATACTGGAGAAAATTAACTTCTGCAAAATTTCGAAAGCCCCAATCCTGAAAACATATACGCACATGAGTAATCTCATTGACTTCAGCAGAACTAATCAAGGGCCTAATCAGCCCCCATTAAATTCAATGGGAGTTTTTCCATTAACTTCAGAGGGAGCTGGAGTGAACCTCAAGGGTCTAATCCAAAGCTCATGAAAACTAGTGGGATCCTTTTCATTGGTTTCAATAGCCTTTGATTCAAGACCTGACTATTGGAGTTAAGTGAGTTGTGTGTGTTTGTAGAATTGGGCTCTTAGCGGGCATTGTGCATTATATGCATATGGTCATAAAGCTGTAGTTAAAGAAATGGAAAGCATAGGTGGGCCTGTATGTTTTTTCTCCCATCCTGTCACATTTTCTATACTTCAAGGCAACGTGAAACATTTTGCCAGTTGTGGTTTTCTGAGAACAGACTGGTAAACCCTGACTTGTTGCATCCGTCTGACAGCTGACTCCCCTCACACTTCAGTGTCCCCAGCATTCTAGTGGGGCCAGAAACTGAACAGTGATTCAGCCACTAAAACAGGTCCAGCACACCAACAGTCTACTGTTTGCTGTAATAATGTTGGGGAAGGGTGAGAAGTAGTTTAACTCCCTTTTGGTCTTCACTTCTAAAAATCTTTGTCCCCTCTGCTGCTGGGACATCAAAAGAACATGCTTTGTTGAAATTTTCCAGAAAAGAAAAATGTTTAGAATACCAAAGCTTCAAATGGGAGCTGATGGCTCCAGTCTGGGCACAGATAATTGAGTTTGAGGAAATTTATAGCAAGCCTATCCTTAATCTGTCCCAGGAATTACTTAATTTGCTTGTTCTGTTCCATAACATAAGAAATTGTGGGGATACAAATTTAATACATTTGAGGAGCCAGTGTTACGGTTTACTGTGTCCTTGGACAGCTGCAAATCCTTCCCCAATGTATTTGCTTAATGTTTAGGCTTAACATGTTTTAACCACAAATCAGGCTACAATAATGAACTTGGACGGCATCCAAGTCTTATCCCTGAGTCCCTACAAACAACTCTAGTCCCAGGGGTGAAATGCTGGTGATCGACCTGTGAATACACCGAATCCCCTATCGTTTCGTTACATGTGCTGAGAATAACAAAGCATAAAAATGATGGGCCAGATCCCCAGCTGGTGTCAATCTCCTTTGTGCTGATTTACATCAGCTAATGCTCTGACCCTACCAACAGCAAGTACTGTGTCTTAATCTACCTTTCAATCCACAGCTCAGCTAATGAAACCTTGCAACCCTTAAAATGTCCTGTCTTAAACTTGAATGTCTCCGTGCATCTGGGTTTTCTCTCATCAGCACTTTGAGGCTGGTATTGCATTAAAAACAGCACACAAATACAGTGAAGCTTTTCAATAATGAAGTCACTTTATTTATTGTAAAATTTCATCACAGAATACATAGTTCTTGGCAGGGCAGTTCATGAGCAGGAAGCCTGTAGTTACAAAAGTATGCATAAGTGAATATAGGGACATATTGTTTGTCTTCTGTCTTTTTATTACAGGAAGGATATGGTGGTTTTTGTTTTTGTTTTTCTTAGGTTTTTGTTTTTTCTATTTCATTGTGTACTGGGATTTCCTAGGCTTTGTGTTAAACTTTAAAAAGTTTAACAAGTTTCCACCACTCCTATTATTCACATGTAGAGAGAGCCTGTCTGTTTTGAGATGGACTTTGTAATCTATTCATGATCATTTTCATACCTTGGCACACCTTGCTGGATGATAAAGATAGCATTTCCCTGTTTGGTTGGCAGGAGGCTAGTGGTTAGTCACTGGGTTATTATGCTCCCGACCGCTCCCACCCACCAACCTGTAGGAACCCCCCTATGGTATTCCTCCAGTAAGTCTATTTTTGTTTTAGAAATCTTGTACTGTACTGATCTTGTTTCCTTAAAAAAAGCCCCAATCTACTCCCAAAGTTATTTAGCTATACACATTGATGGTTCCTGCTTCCTATGGCTATTTGGTCTCCTAATTACAGTAATTTTGAACTGATTGCATGCTCTTTTAATTTAAATTAATCCAACAAAGAATGTATTTGATGAGTTTGGAAGGACCTAATGTAGTTTGGAAATCAAGGCTTCTTGAATGTAATATCCAATCAAGTCTTGTGTGGCATCTCTGCTTATGAAAATCAATAGACCAAGAGTAGACTCGAAGCAGAGATCCATGTCTGTCAAGCAGTACAACTCAAAGGGTTTGGAGCTTCTCTTTAGTTTGGATAGGCACTTATCCGAATGACTCCAAACCTTGGATATGCAAGCAAAATAGTCAATAGACTTATCTGACTGAATCCAAATCTCCTTGGTTTAGGATCTGAGGCTATATTCTTTTGAGAAAGTTCCAGCTATGTCACTGATTCCATTCTTGAAATCAGGAAGTAGAGAAATGTGATTTTAAAAGACATACCATCTCATTGATTTTGAACCTCAGAAAATATGAATTTTAAATGCACTTTGCCTTTTGGTACAAGACTCATTTTGGTTATTTTAGCCAAGCCAATTCTTGCCATTGTCCCTAATTTAGTTGCTTCTCTGGGGTATTATTAAAACCCAGTGGCTTCTTTCAGAAGTATCCCTTGCAAGTATTCCTAATGACTTTCTCATTAATATTTTCTATTGTTTTCTAGTGATCATTGTTGTTAAAACTGTAATATGATACAAAAATTGAACCCAAACATTTATCATCCATTTTCTTTTATGACACAAAGTTTCAAATATTTTTACCGTTGAATTTTCCATGTTATAGGTCATATCATTTTGTACCATCACTGTAAAACATTTTTATTAGAAAAGAAGCAAGATTATTCTTCATGAGCTGCTATTACTCTAAAGTACAATTAGAATTATTTTACTGGGAAGCCCTTGTAGTGAGAAAAGGTATCATTAACTGAAAATTAAGAGAAACTATTAACTGGGATTTGCTGAACCTCCAAATTCTGGGAGTTTAGCTTGGTTTGAATTGTAGGGGAAGCATCCAATCTGTTCTCAGATACCCCACATTATCATGCATTGTGTGACTTACTGCTAAATTATCAGACCAGCATCTGGCATGTCTTAAGTGAAATTTGTTGGGGGGTGGGGAGGGGGATATGCACCATTTGATGTCAAATTTCTGCCACAAAAAAATGAAGACACAAGTATTTAACACTGAGGGCTGATTTGCAGAGTTGAATCTCAAAGTCTGCGTACAATTTCCATGTGCATGACACACCTACTGAGTCTGCACAGATACCACAACTCTGCAGGCAAATTACAGTAAATGCACATAGTGAGCACATTCGTTGCCATTAGAAATGTAGTAATTACTGCAGTATTTGTGGCTGATTACTATCATGCTATTAATAATTCATTTCATATTGATGTGAAAATAACTCCTGGGGGTCCCCTTTCAGGATCAGGGCCCTGTTCTGGATGCTGCATAAACATGTGCAGACACTGTTCCTGCCCCAGTGAACTTACAATCAAATATGATGTAGGCACAGGAACTCTCCACAAACAGTGACCTAGTTCTTTATTCAGAGGAGTAATAGTTTGACTATAAAAAAGCACACAAAAGAAAGTCTTTGTTCCTATATGATAATTATGTGTGGGGCTGATTCTGCAAACATTTGCACACGAGTAACTTTATTCACAGGAGCAGCCTCACTGATAATAAGTAAAGGTCACAGAATTTGGCCCCATGATGGCTATGAAATGTGTTTCTGCACAATGATTTTTAGAAGCACTTAAGAACTCAAGAGCTTTTATAATGTTTACACTAACACAGAGACTCTGAAGATTGTGGCCTTTGAACTTTGATTTTGGAAGTTATGGGACTAATCCGCCTCGTACAGAGAGTTTTGTTGTTTTTTTTATGTTCATTTCAAGCTTCAGGGGTTGCTTGAATGGGACAGGATTTGGTTGTAAGCTCCCCAAGCTTTCATCTTTGGCCTTGTTACCAGTAACTATATAAGGAAAATGGATTTCATGAGATCAAGCTGCTGTGTTAGTACACAATTGATATGATGAACTTTTAATCACCTTACCAGTAATAATAGAGATCACCAATTTGACCTATTGCTGTTCCACACAGAAAGGTTGATGATAATTTGCATAATATAAGAAAGACTGGAGTGTCCTCACCTGGACCTTCGGAGCTCAAAAGCACAAACCCTGCATTTATACTCCATCTGGATCTTGATTAGGGAGACTCCTCTGCCAGCCATTCTGTAGTACTGTATTTACTCGCCTAAAGCATGTGTTGTTAATTCAGTGTGTATTAAGTCACAGCCCTACATCTATACAGTGTGAGCTCAGCAGGAAAATGTGAGAAAGCACTCTTATATTAATCACAGTGCCTAAAATAAACCTGGATATCAGGAATTTAAGCCTCTCACTGCTTAGCTGAATGCTGCAGCCTTGAGCATACTTTAAGGACTGATATTTCCTCTCTGTGCCAAGATGGATTTTAAAAATAGGCATTTTCTTAAAGCACTTCTCCTACTAAGCGCACTATATAAAATGTACATACAATATTTTTCTCCCACAGTTTAAGCAAACAGATTTTTTAAGTAGACATTATCACCTGCAGAGAGCCCAGTAATAGGTAATTTAGTATGGAGAAGAGTTTTGTAGATTTCTGATTAATATTTACAAAAGGCTTTGTGTATTTTTGCTCTAACGCTAATGAGGCAGCAGATCAAGTTTAACAAAAAGGACACTGTGGATTGAAATATGGTATTTTGCCCATCAAAGTCTGCCTCCTCTCTGCTTGGCTTATGATGAATACTGTTCTTTAATAGCAGGCTGGTGTTCATGAAAAACTTATTACAGTGACTAAGAGAGAAGCCAAGAATGAAGGAATGCCTGACTGGCAGCAATCAATCACTTCCTTTTAAAGATGAACTGATCCTTCTTTTTTCAAAGTAACACTTCATAAAAAGGTCTCAAACATAAATATGCAAAGCATTAGAGCAATTACATTCAGCGTGATCCCTACAGTATGTCTGGTACATGGGTTAACCTTAGTGGGGTGTATATAATGAATGCAGTAAAATGGCAAATCTCTCTAAAAGAAGGCTCATATTTAGAGCAAAGCTCTTGTTAAATAGGGTTAATTATCTGGAGCAGTAAAATGAGGTTATTCAGATTAGTTTTTTTAGCTATAAGTCTCAATGTAGGTCGGTATTTACATTTATTTTTATTGGGTTTTGTTTAAATGAAGATACAATATTAAAAATAAAGTCAAAAATAAAGCATGTGTCTATCAACATCTAAATGTAGATATAGAAGCTGGGGGGAAATGTCTGAGCTATAGAATGGCCTACATGTTCAGAAACAAAATTTATGCTCATTTGCATGCCTAATTTGTAGGTAAAATTACTGTGATTACAAGCACAGTTGCAGTAAATGCATGTGCAGATTAGGCATACAAATGCATATACAATTAAAAATATGAAGTAATATATAAATTAATTTGTATCCCTGTATGAGTCATTATATTCCTGTAACTAATTCTTCCTCTGCATTGACACCTTGGCTAGCAAAATGAAAGTGCTTGTACTTAACACACAAATCACAAAAATGAAAATTTACGTGCATAATTATCTCTTATAGTACTGGTTTTGGTGGAGACAAGACGGTGAAAGTAAGAGAGAAGAAAACAACATCTATAAAATCACTGAAAAGCTCCTACTCTATGTGTATCAAAGAAAAGCATAGATTCAATGTTTGGGGTATTATCCTCGCCCTATTCATGTTAATGGGAATATTGCCATTAACTTCAGCGGAGCCAGGATTTCACCCTAGATATAAAAACGTTCTTGTTGTATCTGGGTCTTCACAATCCTTAATCACTTGATATTGTCCTGTGTGCTTAGTATATACATATCTTATCTAGTTCCCAAAATTCTATTTATTCTCTTAAAAAATCCTATAGTATTATGAAACAAAGGCCCCCAAACACTAGTAACAGTTGGACAATTACTGTCAAATTAAATGGATGATAAACTGTAAAATCTTGACTGATTACTATAGAATAATTTCATATTTAATAGCATAATGGGTGTCATGGCTTGATTCAAAAATATTATGGTCTGATGATCAAAATAGCAAAATGTAGCAATGAAGTTCTGACTCCAGGTTGGTATCCCAGAATAAGTGCAGGTCAGCATCTTTTAGTATCAACTCTTGAATAACATACTTCTAGGCATAAAACCTCAGACTATCAGTGCACACTTGATGGCATGTGACGTTATTTACAAATTCTTTTTGGGAGGCAGTACTAATGGTAGGGAAGAAAATCATGAACCAATTCCCACTTGGTTCAGAATATCTTAGCACTGGTTGAGTACTCAATGGAGATTCACATGAATTGGGTTTTTCAATCTTGGCCCAGCTGGAATTCATAAAGGGCCAAATTCACTTCCAGTGTAAATCAGCACAATTCCACTGACATCAATGGAGTAATGTTGTTTTACACTAGTTGTGGTTAGGGAACCTATCTACCTGGTGCAATAATATTTCCTTCCTTAGCCATAATGAAGAACTAAAATGAGTGGTTTGCTCACCTCCTTTCAAAACCTGGGGTCAAAACACAAATGCTTACACAAGTCCAACTTCTGCATCAGTTGCACCAGTTTTAATATGGAATAAATTCAGAGAAGGCAAGGGTAGATTCACAACAAAGGAAACGACAGCAGAATTTGGTCCTTGTTTTTTAGTCAGTTGTTACTCAGGTAAACTCCCATTGAGTAAGAATTTCAGGATTTGGTTTCTAAGGAACAGAAGGGGATATAGTATGGGTAAATATTTCAGTTCATTCAAGACACTTTGGACACTGCAATCATTCCATCTCCAAGGTAACTAAAGGCTTTTCTACACAGGGACATCCAGGAAAATTAATCCGTATTAACTAAAGGTGTGAATTTGAAGAGGAGTAGTTAAATTGCATTAAAACCCTCTGTGAACACGCTCATTTGGAATTGAGGTGACCTTAATTTAGTTTAGCTTAATTCACTTCCAAAGTGAATTAAACTAAACTGAAGTAAGAACATTTTAATTCTGAAAAACAGCATCAACACAGGGCTTTAATGTGGTTTAACTAATGCACTTAAATTCAAACCTTTACTTAATTTGTTTTAATTTCCCTGGATTTCCCTGTGTAGACAAGCCAGAGATCCATAAGTGAGCAACTATACCTAAGGGGGATGCAGAATTATTTTTGATTCCTCTGGAAATTGGCTCTTTCAGGTGAAGACTGAGGTTATTGAAGGACATTCATGCAGGCATTTCTAATGTGGCAGGTTGGCAGCCCACGTCATTACTGCCTTTGGAAAGAAAGAAAAATGTGCATTTCTGTGCTAAAAAGGTTGTGATACTATCATGAAAATTTAAAGAAAATGACAAAGTTTTCTTGTCCATGTTGGAAATGTCCACATCCTGCAAAAACATGTTGGCCTTTACATGTACAAACATGTATGGAAAATAAACATGTATGGAAAATATTACATATGAAATAGCTTCAGGCCATCTTTGTGGCATTTTAAACGCTTCTAAGCTTTTGTGGCCAAATTCTGCTCTAGGTTTAGATCAGGGCTAAATCCACTGTTTCAGTGAACTTGTCCCAGATTGACACTAGTGTAACTGAGAACAAAATTGGGTCCCTTTCTGTCTTCAAGCACTGGGCACAAATCAGTAGTGGGTGTTATACCAATGGAAAAAGATAGTCAGCGAGAAGAGCACCAGGTTAGGCTTTTGGAGTTCAGCATACGATGGAAATATTTTCTCCCTTTCAGAATAAGAAAATGATATTTGGTGAAAATGGAGGTTCTTTCCCTTAGCAGAGATAGTGCAGGTTACTCATAAAAGTATAATGGCTTTCATTCAAAGGTGCCATATGGCTGCTTATAAGATTTCTGAACAGCACTTGCTGTAGCAGTAACTAAACAAATGGCACTATAGTACAATATAATACCTGTCAAGAACAGTGATAAAAAATGTTTTATTCCTCTACTCTGTCCTCTTTCCCCCTTTTTTTTCCTCTAGCGCTGTCTGCCTGTGCCAAGTAGCACACACTAGATGGTACTGCCATACTGATACTTCTCAGAACTGCTTCTTCACTTCATCTTGGTTCTAGTAGTGACATCTCTGGCTCAGGTGGCCTCAGTGAGCTCAGTTCTCTATCTTCTTGAGGAAGGAAGGATAGCCTTGGGTTAAAATAATGGACAAAGACATGTGTGTTATTTGCAGCTTTGGCCAGTCTTCCTCTGTGACTGTGGGAAAGTAATGTGGGTAAGCTCAAAAGAGTTCCTGGCCACAGTTTTGAGTGCTTAGCACCCATATTATGGCCAAGTATTCAAAAGAGTTTCATTCCCATTTAAGCATATTATGTAATCTCCCAGTCAGATTTTCAATGGTGCTCAACACCCAGCAGTTACACTGACACTTATGACCAGATTTCCAAAGGTGCTCTGCGCTTAAAGTGCGGAGTGCTTTTCTGTGAATCTGGTTCATAGGAACTTATTTTCAGAACTGTTGAAAATCACAATTCCAGTAAAAGTCAGTGGGAGTCAAGAGTGTTCAGCACCTCTGAAAATCAGCCCCTAAACATCTCTATACCACACTTCTCCTCTCAGGACTATGGGTATAACAACATTTCCCTATTTCCCTCCATCTTGTGAAGTGCTTAGTTACTTTACTCTAGTAAGGGGAGCCATAGAAATGCCCATGAGGAAATGTATTTATCTTAATTTTAACCAGTGTCTCCTCAGGGCTAATTGACCTGGTTAGCAACAGAAAGACTCCACTCTGGAGTAGAGTATAGTTTTGGTAAATAATGGTCCCACCTGCTTCAGATGACAGAGAGGATGGAAAATGTTGCAGTCCCTGACTGCCTGATACACTTCACTTGTTTATAAAACAGCAAGTCCTCTGGTTGCCTGTGTTTTTTCCCCAGTGGGATCATTCCATGCTTACACCAAATGTCAAATACATATTAGCTTTCTCATCTGCACCCTCTACATTTACCTCTACACGATGCTCTCTTTAGGAATCACACTCTTGGGAAATTCAGTTTAGATGTAGCCCTCCATTTAAAAGCCAGCAACAAACACATATGTAATGAGTGTGATATGGTTGTGTGTCCCTTTCTTGGAATATTTCTTCAAAATATTCTAAATTCAAGATTTTGCATGATGTATTCCTCGGTCCTTCTGTCCGTCTGAACAGATAGGCAGCTCATTTGATGAGTTAACCATTCTGAACATTTTAATATTTTTGTGACTCTTGTACAGCTCAGCAGTTGCTTTATGTGGGACTGCATAGTAGATAAGATCAGATTCACTCTGTGCCAATGCTACAGTCCTACTGAGGCCTGACTGTACGTCACATGACAAAAAAATATGAATAGGTGGTCTTAATGTGCTCCTCTGGTGTTACATCTGTCTATAGAGAATATAGCTTACAACAGATTAGAAGCAATAGAGGACTTGACATATACTGAGAGAGCAGTAAGAATGATGCTTGTTGACATTATCGACTAAACCTGTAGGGGAATTTCCTTTCTTTCTTTCTTTCTTTCTTTCTTTCTTTCTTTCTTTCTTTCTTTCTTTCTTTCTTTCTTTCTTTCTTTCTTTCTTTCAACAGTTTGTTTATTTGTTCCCTATGCTCTTTTTGTATCCAGCTGCAGTTTATCTGTAAAAAGTTATTTTGTCTATCTAGCCATTTTAAAATGCACTTGCATATCTAGGCGCTTATATGGTACCCATCACTGTAGTATCTGAGTGGCTTACAAATCTGTCCGTTCCTGTGTGTGGTTTAGTTAATATTTATTTGTAAGAAACCTGTGCAACTATAATTCAGCTGTCGGTATGTTGCTTATTCTACCTAGTTAGTAATGCATGGGACTAGACTGTCTATATTTCTATGCACCAATATACTGCAGTCCCTCTGTGTGTTAAACTTCTGTGTGCACAAAAGGAATGCAGCAAATCCAATTATGTACTGAATGGATTGTGCATGTACCTACTTCACACTGCTTTGACGATGTATCCCTATGTCTGAGTCCTCTGTTATACTATATAAAAGCAGTAGACACTAGTGAGTTCACCTCTTGAGCAAAAGGAAAAAAATGTGATTTTCAGTCTCTTATGGTACATGTCAGGAACAAAGCAATCCACATGAAAGATGGCTTACTGTTAAGTGAGTCATGAAAATCCCTACGAAATTTTTGTGAAATGTGGATGTGTGGAGGAGTGGAGGAGAAAGGAAGGACATTTCTGCTGACATGGAATGTCTTGGTCCTGTCTCATTCTTGTTCATAGGAATAATTTCTCATGGTTAGAAGCCCAAAACAGAACTTGCAGACATGTAGATTTCATAACTTTCATTGGGAAATTACACTGTCATCAGGATAAGATTGTCTATAATACACTTTATCCTGGGTGTTCACTGGATGAATTCCCACAATAATCACCTGGGATCTTTCAACATGTCCTTATAAATATTGCTTTCAGGTCTGGCTCCCAAAGATGGTATTACAAATGTTACAAATTAAATCTGCAATGTATTAATACTGGGGAGAAGACTGCTTAATATACATGTATGTACAGTATAGTTCACAGTGATTGATTTGAGCAGCCCACATTGGACAATGTGCCTGTAGTGTCCCTCATTCATGGTGTCCTAAATATAAAATAGATTCATTATTCAGGCTGCTAGCCACAGACAGTCCCTATGGTTCTTTCTGGATCTAAAACACAGGCCCTGCTGCCCATCCAGGGTATTCCTAAATACTGAGTTCTGTAATGCAGTCCTGAAAGGGACTGCTGACTACACTACAGTTTGTGTACCTAATATTGTAAATCCTAACTAAAGTTTAACATTACATATCATTGGAGTTCATGGGCAACACATCATGATGATATAAGGGTCCAGAAAACGAATTAGCTAGTGTGCAACTGGAGTACATAGACACTACTTTGTATCAGTATTGTACAATATGAATGTATACTTAACCCTTTGAGTTACCACGCTCAAGGGCTGAATTTTAAATGCAAAGGCATTTACTTGAAGCGAATGTGAGGGGACATATAATATAGGTCTTCAGAGTTTTTCTGGACATCGTGTATCCACAGGGCATGGAAGAGGTTCATCAAGGAATAGGTGGGACAGCAGTGATGAGCTGCCAAAATCTTAACAACTGGTTCCCTCCTCACCCCATGAGGGGGTTGTGGCCCGCCCCTGCCCCCGGGAATCCTGCCCCATCCAACCTCCCGCGTTCCTTGACACACACCCCCGGGACCCCTGCTCCATCCACGCCCCTGCCCTGTCCCTTGACTGCCCCCAGAACTGGGCAGGAGGGTCTTGTGGGCCACTGTAGTGGGTGCCCACCCCGCCCTGCCCCTGAGAGCCAGAGGGACCTGCCGGGGGGCGAGGTGGGGAGACCCAGTGGTGCTTACCTGGGGCGGATGCAAGGAAACATCCGGCAGGTTCCTCTGGCTCCTAAGGGTGGGGTAGTGTAGCTGGGGGGGAGCAGGGGAAGCGGCCACTCCCCCACTGATCACATCAAAAGTGGCGCCTTAGGCACTGACTCCATGGGTGCTCCAGGGCTGGAGCACCCACGGGCAATTTGGTGGGTGCAGAGCCCCCACCGGCAGCTCCCCGCCCGGCCCCAGCTCACCTCCGCTCCACCTCCGCCTCCTCCCCTGAACGCACCGTCCCGCTCTGCTTGTTCTCCCTCCCCCCCGCCCTGGCTTCCCACGAATCAGCTGTTCACACAGGAAGCCTGGGAGGGCTGAGAAGCAGGCGGCAGCTTCGCGCTCAGGCCCAGGGAGGTGGAGGTGGAAGTGGAGGAGCAGTTCCCCTGTGTGCCCCCCGGGTTACCTGCTGCGGCGCAGGCGGCCCTCCTCGCGCCCCCCGCCCCAGCTTGCCTCAGCTCCGCCTCCTTGGGCCTGAGCGTGAAACCGCCGCTTGCTTCTCAGCCCTCCCAGGCTTCCCGCGCGAACAGCTGATTCGTGGGAAACCGGGGCGGGGGTGGGAAGGGGGTGCGGAGAAGCAGAGCAGGGCGGCGTGTCCAGGGGAGGAGGGGGAGGCAGAGCGGAGGTGAGCTGGGGCCGGGCTCAGGGCAGGGAGCTGCCGGTGGGTGCTCTTCACCCATCAAATTTTCCCCGTGGGTGCTCCAGCCCCGGAGCACCCACAGAGTCGGTGCCTAAGGCGCCACTTTTGGCCCGTTGTTAAATTTAGAAGCCCTTTTAGAACCGGTTGTCCCCTGAGGGACAACCGGTTCTAAAAGGGCTTCTAAATGTAACAACCGGTTCCAGCGAACCGGTGCGAACCGGCTCCATGTCACCACTGGGTGACAGTTTATATTATTGGAGCTGTAGTCAATAGATAGTGTGAGTCAGACCGGGGATACCAGGGCATTAGAGCCCAGGCACAATGTGCTACAGAATGGAAACCATAAGATAATGAATGTTATGAAGGCATATTTAATGCCTTATCTGGAAGGGAAGTTCCTTGCACTGAGGATGGAAATGTAATTCTGTGGGGGTTCTAATGGAAATCTAAATTGTTACAGAGTTATTAGCTTTCTAATGCAGTATAAAGTCGGAGGAAGCTTAACGTGCCATAACAAGAAAAGGTAATATAGAACTATAATTAACATGATGTTGTTTTAATCCACAAAAACACTATTTGTAGAGCAGGAGTGAAAGAACCTGACTCTGAATGAAGATTGATTGCAAATCATACTTTGCTATTAGTTCTGCTGAGTTTTGTTTGCTACAGCAAGCAAGTGTTGGGGAGGGAGGAGATCATTTGTTTGTGCCACAGGGCCCCTTGAGTAGCCTCTCCTCATCCATCTGTGCAAGGAGGATTCTGCTGACACCCAGCGCACTCATTGCTGCACAAAGGGAAGCAGGTTGTGAGGGGATCCTAAGACTCTGTCCTCCTCTGTAGGTTGCTGTCTTCCCCCATTGCCCTGCCACTCCTAATGCAGGTGGCAAAAGCTATCATTGCTGAATTCATGCTGTGCCTTGAAAGGGAGGAAGCAGCCAGGGTGTGTTTGAAGGTGTGACGCACCCTGCCTTCCACTCCTTTACTCTAACTGTGAAGGCAGATAACAACACCATCTTCCTCAAACCAGACTGACAAGCAAGAAATCTGAGGTCATTGCAAACCAGTACCTCCTGCCTGGGAGTTTGCAGTACAAGACAGCAGGCCACAGAGCTAACGGATTAGAGTACATGTTTAACATGCTCCTATTAATGCAACCTTCAAGAGGCACCACACAGACTATAGGCAGCATGGTCTAGTGTATGCAGCACTAGGCTGGGAGTCATCTGGCCTGGATTTCATTTCCATTGACCTGCTGTATGATCTTAGGCAAGTCATTTCACCCCTTCTTGCTTCTGTTTCCCCTCTCAGTCTTTGTCTTTCTTGTCTATTTACATTGCAAGTTTATTAGGACAGAGTCTGTCTCTCCTTTGGTGTTTGTACAGCACCTAGCACAATGGGTTTCCAGTTTTATTTGGGGCTTCTGCGTGCTTCTGTAATACATGCTGTATATCTGAGAACCTGTTTTGATGCTGATGAGCATGGGAATTTGTTGAGCTGCAGTAGGCTGAGGTAATCAACGTCACTCTTGAGTGATTCCATTCTTTCCTTTCCGGTCGTGTTAATGTGCCCCAAGGCAGCTCTGACTGTCTTGCGTAGGGTTCTGTTCTGCTGTTCTCCTGTTGACTGTATGTGTAAGGCTTCTGGGATAGACTGCAAGATAGTTTGGCTGTGATGCCATCAGTATGCAGATGACACACAGCTTGTAGGAAACTGTTACAAACTCTACCCATCACTTTCTCATGGAACACAGATGGTGCAGTGGCTCTGATTTTTCAGTGCCTGGCCAAGGGAAATGAGAAAGAGTTGGCTGTAGCGCTGTCCAGAGAAGCTGGAAGAGAGTCTAGAAGAGAGAGAGAGAGAGAGAGAGAGTGTGTGTGTGTATGTGTGTGTGTGTGTATCTCGAGGCTACCCCACTATTGAGGGGGTTTGAAAAGAGGTTCATAATCTGCTGTTCTCCTAGACACCCAATTCCCAGGCAGCCCCAGTGACCAAAAGCACCTTTTTTCATTTGACTCTGGGGTAGACATGACCACAGTTATCCCCGAGTTTGTGAGATGTGAACTGCATTACTGTGATGCACTCTGCATGGAGCTACCACTAGAAATCACTCTGACGCTTATGCTGGTAGCGGATGTAGCTGATTGCATAGGTACATTCACTGCAAGGAGTGCATTACGCTAGTGCTTAGCCAACTGAACTTGCTTCCTTTTTGCTTTTAGGTATTGCAATTGAACACTAACCCCCTACATAGCTTGAGTCCTAGCTGTCTGACTTTCTGCTGACCTACATCTACCTGCATTTGTAATGCGACCGTACATACCCATATCTGAGACACTGAGAGCTCAGGTCAGCTGCGGTGCTTATTTTAGATTTTAAAATCCTCAGATTTGAAATGTCTAGGTGGTAGAGTCAGGGTTTCCTCTGTAGAGAGATGCCGTAACTCTGGAATTTGCTTCCCCATTCTGGTCAGAGAGAGAGCTTGAGTCTGTTGCAGCGTTGGGCCAAATGTTAGGCCCCTCTCTAACCTCTGGTCTTTGTCCAACGAGCTGGGCGAGGCGTTTATGTTCAGTTTCAATGTATGGGGAACTCTGTCTTCCCTTTTTTCTATTTTATTTTGTTTCACTGCTCAGTATGAGCTGTGTAGTGTTTTAATAGATGATGCCTGTAGCCAGGTGACTTGGCATTGTGTTCATTTTGCAATTAAAAAAAAAAGTTGTTGAAATGATTACAGTCCTGCCCCTGTAAACTTCTGCAGGAACGGACTCTTGAAAGACTACAGTGGTTTCCAATGCAATTCACCCCCAGAGTGTTAGGAAATTTTCAGGGGGATAAGAAAAATTGTAAAGCTCTAGGATTGTAACTCTGAGTCTGGGCACTCTTTTTTTCCCCCCTTAGGCAGAAGAGAAGCTGGAACAGAGTCAATGAGCAATGATAATAATGCACACAAACAAACCTGAGGTTGTAAATCTATATAGCAAGCCTCCTGTGTAGGTGATAAGGGCCACATATGTACCTAGATAGGTATACTCATCTTTTCACCGAACATCCTGGATCTGCATGGTATTGACAATGCAGCTCTCAGTCCAAAATGTCAACCTTGCTGCCTGTCTCTCGGTTAAGTAATAAAAGTAAAAGCAGCAAATATTTTACCATAAATGGTTGCAAGAAAGACGGCACATTCAGCATGTTGCACAAAAGTTAAACTTTCTTCACTTTGCCAGGCAATAGAGAAATGGAACACATTCCAGTCAATTCCTATGTGAGTCCTTTCCAACACATTCCCTGTCCTCCCAGTATTTCTATGAATAAATAGCAGAAATGGCATCTGTAAAGCAGAGTAAGAGAATAGCTGCTCAGATACTGATGATCAAAACTGTTGGTATATTTCCAGCTGCGCATTCCTGGGCAAAAGACAGAGCCTGATTCTACTCTCAGATTAATATAAATTAGGAATAACTCTATTAACAAAGTCAATGGAGTTACACTAGTGTAAAATCAATGTGAGATCAGACCCAGAGGCGGGGAAGGAGGTTTGACCATCAGTAGCTGCAAGTAGAGTTGGATGAAACTGTTGTAGCAAGCATTTCTTTAAACCTGAGCTAAGTCTGGAGTAACCCTTGTCAGAGCTGATTTATGGCTTCATGTGAAAACTAAAGATGGGTTAAACTGGAACATGAGCTCCAGAACCTGCTTGTGCTTTGGACAAGTTTAGCTCCTGATTTGAAGTTTTCAGCTAGTCCGTAGCTCTATAATGAGACATTCCCCCAAGTCCAAACGACTCTGAATGTTAGCATGTTTATAGATCTGAGCTGTGAGCTAAACATTGTGTATCAGGCCCATTTCTTGTGGAAACTTTGCAAATAGAAGACATAAACAGGTGCCAAAACCATGTGAATGGAAACTGAGAACTGAAACTGCTGAGGTTTGCACAAGTGTAATTAAAATGCTATCGACAGCAAGTGGCTCACAAACTATCTGTATTTTTCCACTATACTATAGATATTTAGTATAGTCAAACCCTGAAAGCTGTACACCCCTGAGCGGTTGAGCAAAACAAACACCTGGAAAGTTCAAAATCTGTGCTTGGATCTGGATCCAAATTGTGACGCATAGGCCTGGCTCTGTTATTCAGACATCCCACCTCCCCCTCTACCTTCATCAGAGTACATCCTGTTTACACATTTGTACCTGGTGTACATCTTTCACTCTTACAAACTCTTTTTTTTTAATCTCCAGAGATCATGTGTTATGCACAGAACTTGAGGACCTCTCCATCAATGATTTTAAAGGCAAATATTAGACAACAATAAAACATTAGCATGGATCTGACCTACCCGGACCATAGCAGAGAGGAAATTCTGAATTAAGAATAATTTAATATGGTGTGACATTGTCCTCAACTCACCCCATTATTCCTGTATATTTGTGCACATCTGGCATTAGAGATGGGTTGATTTAAGGATATGGTTTCAGGCCAGTTTTTCAGCTTTAACTTTGAGTTTCCTTTGTGCGTATGTGCAAGGGAGTTTTAAGTTGGATTTTGTCTGATACTTTAAATAGATTTTTTTCCTAAAGGTTTAAAGTGGAACAGTCCAGATTGTTAGGCCTTTCAGTTAAGGTCCTTTTACAAAAGCTGTGTGTAATCCAAGTGATATTTTCAGTGTTCCATTTATGTTCCATTTTTTTGGTTTCAAGCAACTTTTTGTTTTGAAATTTGAAATGTTAATTTAAAGTAAAAAAATGAAGAAAAAGCAGGCTAAAATTAAAACAAAATGTTTCAAAATGATCAAAATGAAACAATGATTTTTGTCAGATACTCAGTTCTTGAAAAATTTTGATATTTCAAATGTTTGTCCCAATTCAGAACAGGAAAAATGTTCAAGATCTCAAAAATTCTTTGGAATTAGAAAGCCATTTCTCACCCAGCAGTAAGATATAGTTATACAGGACTTTCTTAGATTTGCTTTTCTATCCATGCATGTAGTATAAGCTCGAATATAAATCTATAAGTGAGGAGACAGGTTAATATAAATGTTTTTGAGAGAATATCTTTTACGATCATTTTTTCCTTCCCTAGCTTGATGTCACTATATGAAAAATTTCATGGTAACAACAGAGTGAATGGTAATCGTTCAAAACATAATTGAAAGATTTCAAAAAGCTGAACTGGAAGCATTGTTTGTCAGAGCCTATTGCAAGTATTTTGTGTTATTTAAAAAAAGTTTATGAAACTTCTGTGACAAGAAGATAAATTATGGAACTCTAAGAACATGGAATTAAATGGAATCAGAAAACTGACAAACAGGGAAGAGGAGAGAGCATATAATTTTAGAACACAATAAAGGTAACTAAATTTGAAAAATTGCATTAGTATATCATTTTCGGTATATAAGCCATTAGAGAAAAAGTGTAAATTGCACCCTGTAACAAAGTAAAAATGTTTTCAATGTTTAAAGGTAATTTTGTATTACTGCTACTATTACTTAAACTCTTAGCTCTTATAAATATCTGAAGACAGGACCCCTGGTGATATTACCTGTGTCTTAGGCAAAGAGCAACAATTTCAATTCCATTCAACTACATTTGTATTTTGCCAAGTGCTATCAAGCACTGAGTTGCATAATTTGCTATCTAAGTGAAATAGATATTTTTTGTGCTGCACATTTATCACTCTCCTGTGGGTCTCGTTACTGACAATCAAATCATAAAAGATGTTCAAAATTGTCATGATGCACTTATTTTCCTCATGATATTCGATACAAATAGTTTCTGCTACAAAAATGGCTTTTTTTTTTTGCCATAACATTTTACTGTCTTTTTGAGTAGTTCTTAAAGATACAGGATACAGTTCTTTTTTTTTTAAAGGTTATACACAGGGATAATTGCATTTGAAATAAATAATAAAATAGGTATATATAGCTGATCCTATTTCCAAATATATCACTCGAGCCTCATTTCTAGGAATGTAAGGCTATACACTGAGGATAAACAGGTAACATATCAATGGGAAAAATGCAGGAGACAGTCTATTTCTACCTGTAAACTCAGATTCCTTTATTTCCCTTGTCTTTTTTAAGTGAATTCAGTATTGGTGAAAGGATTAGAAATAGATTTTTTTAAAATCTATAGAACATGTACAGCTAATGACAATACAATACAAGCATTCACCACAGTTCCCCACCAATGTGGCTTAAGCATGATCTGCAGGGACCAGATCCATTGAATCCTTTCTCCTGTTACTGACAAGAGAACAGCTTCCAATGAGAATTTCTCTTAATTTAGACTAAGAACTAGTTTGAGACTACCAAACTCACTTCACGTGAAGGAACCAATCAGTCATACAAGGTAAAAGCTGTAGATCACTACTGAAGTTGGCTGGATTTGAATCAATCACAAAGAGGTGAAAAGATACAGATCTTCTTCCCAAACTTGCCAACCCAACCAGTCTCATTTAAGGGACCAGCTTAGTTTTTCAGAGAAAATGTCAGTGCCAGCCTGCACAATGTTCCCAAAATCAATAAAAGTGTTAATCCAAAATATTTTGTGGAATGGGGCTTTAAATATTTTGCAGTAACGTGCAACAGACTCAGCTGAGCTCTTCTTCAGTGTGCAGTCTCCTCAAAAAAGAAACAGAGAAGTCAAAATGGCAGGAGAATGTGTGAGTTTTCACTGCATCTTGAGCAAAAGACATCTTGAGGTTTGGGTTTATCCAAATACTTATGATTGCAAAAGCAAAGCCCATAAACATTTGTTTAATGCCGCCTTTGCAGACAGAGTATTTAAACTTTTCACTGCTGTTGCTTGCGAGGCACATCAAAATATACATACTTTTGCCTGAGATTTTACTCCCTCTGCCCTCTCTATGATTTGATGTGCCAATTAAAAACTGATTGTCTCTCAGGCTATGATGGAGAAAGGTAATATGCAGTAGAAATATAGCACCACTGACCTCATCCAAAGGAACAGCTGATGCTACAGTAAAAAGATGCTGGATATTTATTTGTAGGTGTAGGGGAAAAATATATTTGTTAGTGAAATGGAGCTTGCTGCAGAGTGCATAAAGGTGAATTATTTGTCAGAAGACTGAAGGAGGCTTATGCAATATAGTATTATTGAGCCAGGCTATTAGCAGAGTGAATTGCTATTGTGACATGCCATTAAATTGTTTTTAGTGTCCACAAAGGTATCATTCTGGAGCAGGCATGGTTAGTAACAAAGTTGTATATTTACTGGACAGCAGCAGAGCTCAGAATGAAAACTGTGTATCTGACCAGAAAGTAAAATATGGCAGAGGTGGGCCCTGGGCTGGAATATGTGACCTGCTGGACCACCTGCAAGCACTGTTAAAATAACTATGAGCAATTTTATCCAAAATGCCTTGTACCCACAAATACAGAGCTTTGGTACTAAAGCTTAATTCATGAAATAGACTGTGATGGCAGGGAAACAGAGTAACAAGGAAAATAAGCTTTGCCTTGCTGAAGGCTGCCAGTTTGTTTATATGCGCAATGCTTTCCAACGTTTACATGTGATACATAAGCTTCACCATCCTTGTCAGACCACCTTATGACTATAACTTCTCAGTTCCTTCTGTTCTTTTTCTTGCCGGTGTGAGGGAGGATTCTGAGGTTCTGAGGATCTTCTCGTTTCCAAGACTAACGTCTGTTCCAACCAGTGTGGACTGGATGAAGTTCCTTCTACTGGCTGTGTGTGACATTGTTTGAGTCAGTCTAGAGGGGTCACCAAGGAGTCGTCCGAGTAATTACTATTCCCACAAGTGTTTTGGGGCTGCAATTCATACAGAACCTATTTTTTCATTTTGTAAAGGAAGTTACTAATGTACCGTCATGCCCTCCCACAAAGTCAAGCTACCTGCAAAATTGCTGGGGAAAGGTAGGGTAAAAACAACAACAACAACAACAAAAACTCATATGACTGTGCCAGATCTGAATCCAATACTCCATTTTAATTTGAAAAACTTACAACCTTATATAAGTCAATTGAATGTTTTTAATTTAATTGTATTTCTGTGTTTTACTGGAAAAAAGGGAAGAAAATTGCCAAAATTAAGAGTTTAATTTAGCAGTGCAAAAGCACAAAAGGTACTTTAATGCAAGATTTGGTTTTTTTTTTAAAAAGGCAGAAGGAAATATATGTATGTATATACAGTTATACATATTAGATTAAATGTTTTAGAACATAAATCAGCGAAAGAAAAGTAATAAATAATGCATGTTGAAAATGTGATAATGTTTATTAAGAAGCAACAGCCTTGTCATCTTCATTTTCTTCTTCAGTGATTCTCCCCTCAAAGGGTTCACTCATTTGGGACTCCCTGCAATTTAGCCTGAGGCCACTTTCTCTAATTCTTGGTTACAAAAATACCTGCTTTGCAAAAATAAGTTTAAAGCAGAACAACTGTGCACACTGAAGGTCTCCCTATTAAGCTCCTGAAAGGCCACATAGTGAATTTTATATCTTTGTTGCAGTGGAAGTTTGGAGGCAGACATTAGCTAGAGAGAGAGAGAGAGACAAAGGAAGGAAAATTTGTTTGGTCCACCTGCGAAATAGGCACTTTGAACCTATAGTGATGAGCATGTATAGAAGGAGGAGGTAGTTGAGGACATTGAAGTCAATGGTAAATGGGACAAAATACAACATGGTTTTACAAAAGGTAGATCGTGCCAAACCAACCTGATCTCCTTCTTTGAGAAAGTAACAGATTTTTTAGACAAAGGAAATGCAGTGGATCTAATTTACCTAGATTTTAGTAAGGCATTTGATACCGTGCCACATGAGGAATTATTAGTTAAATTGGATAAGATGGGGATCAATAGGAAAATTGAAAGGTGGATAAGGAATTGGTTAAAGGGGAGACTACAACGGGTCCTACTGAAAGGTGAACTGTCAAGCTGGAGGGAGGTTACCAGTGGAGTTCCTCAAGGATTGGTTTTGGGACCAATCTTATTTAATCTTTTTATTACTGACCTTGGCACAAAAAGTGGGAGTGTGCTAATAAAGTTTGCGGATGATACAAAGCTGGGAGGTATTGCCAATTTAGAGAAGGACAGGGATACCCTACAGGAGGATCTGGATGACCTTGTAAACTGGAGTAATAGTAATAGGATGAAATTTAATAGTGAGAAGTGTAAGGTCATGCATTTAGGGATTAATAACAAGAATTTTAGTTATAAGCTAGGGACGCATCAATTAGAAGTAACGGAGGAGTAAAAGGACCTTGGAGTATTGATTGATCATAGGATGACTATGAGCCGCCAATGTGATATGGCTGTGAAAAAAGCTAATGCGGTCTTGGGATGCATCAGGAGAGGTATTTCCAATAGGGATAAGGAGGTTTTAGTACCGTTATACAAGGCACTGGTGAGACCTCACCTGGAATACTGTGTGCAGTTCTGGTCTCCCATGTTTAAGAAGGATGAATTCAAACTGGAACAGGTACAGAGAAGGGCTACTAGGATGATCCGAGGAATGGAAACCTTGTCTTATGAAAGGAGACTCAGGGAGCTTCACTTGTTTAGCCTAACTAAAACAAGGTTGAGGGGAGATATGATTGCTCTCTATAAATATATCAGAGGGATAAATACCGGAGAGGGGGAGGAATTATTTAAGCTCAGTACCAATGTGGACACAAGAACAAATGGATATAAACTGGCCACTAGGAAATTTAGACTAGAAATTAGATGAAGGTTTTTAACTATCAGAGGAGTGAAGTTTTGGAATAGCCTTCCAAGGGAAGCAGTGGGGGCAAAAGATCTATCTGGCTTTAAGATTAAACTCGATAAGTTTATGGAGGAGATGGTATGATGGGATAACATGGTTTTGGTAATTAAATATTCATGGTAAATAGGCCCAATGGCCTGTGATGGGATATTAGATGGGGTGAGATCCGAGTTACCCAGGAAAGAATTTTCTGTAGTATCTGGCTGATGAATCTTGCCCATATGCTCAGGGTTTAGCTGATCGCCATATTTGGGGTCGGGAAGGAATTTTCGTCCAGGGCAGATTGGAAGAGGCCCTGGAGGTTTTTTGCCTTCCTCTGTAGCATAGGGCACGGGTCACTTGCTGGAGGATTCTCTGCTCCTTGAAGTCTTTAAACTACGATTTGAGGACTTCAGTAGCACAGATATAGGTGTGAGGTGGTTTTTTTTTGTAGGAGTGGTGGGTGAAATTCTGTGGCCTGCGTTGTGCAGGAGGTCAGACTAGATGATCATAATGGTCCCTTCTGACCTAAATATCTATGAATCTATGAATCTACATAGATCAAATGTAGATCAAATGAGTGAAATAATACTTACCTGCCTCTCAGGGCATTCTGACATTTAATTAATTAATGTTGTGAAACACTTTGAGATCTATGTGCCAGATACTTAGCTGGTGTGAACTGGCATCACTCCACTGAAGCCAGTTGAGGTATGTTGATTTGCACGAGCTGAGGACCTGGCTCCTGGTCTGCAAAGCAGTATAAAAATGCAAAATGTTATTATTAATTAAAGCACTGTTTGTAATCAAGAACTCTTGCCCCTACTTCTTTCTTCTTTTAATATTTCCGTCTCTAGTTGGATATTTAAACTACTAGTTATTTTGAAGAACTTTAGTCCTGGTAATTTGCAGTTGCTAAAACAATATGTTGATGTTAGTGTGCTGTGACATATAAGCAGTTTAATTAGAGTTGCCATTTAATCTGTTTCTGTTCATTCATTTACACTTGACTAACACTGGGGGGGAAAGCACCTAGGTTTAACAACCATAAGTGGGTCTTTGCAGTGTAGAAACCATCACATCCATGTGTATGGAATAGGGTCCAATTGTGCTAAGTAAATACACAAATAGAGGCCCACAGATGACGTGGTGTCGTGCACAGATGTTGGGCCTTGTTTCACAACATATCCCACAGAGGATACTACTAGCTGTCCAGTTTATTTGTGCTTTTATTAGTTACTTAGGCTTTCCATTGGCTGAAACTCAAAACAATTCCTCGGTAGTTCCTTAGAGTCCATGGAATTTTATCCACTGACACAACAAGGTTTTGGCAAAAGTAAAAACTGACTATCCGTGGCTTTCATTGCTGCTTAATTAGCCCAAGAAAATAAAATTGGAGTTCAGAATCTGATTTTATATATTTATATAAAGGGAACATTGTCAAAGTCCAGAAAAATGGACGAGCTGAGCAAAATGTGTCCACACGTGTGCACACACACGTGCACCTGTGTGTGTGCGCACATACACACCTGCTCCACTCACAACCCCCTAATTTTCAAATAGCCAAATACCCATTTACATGCGCAATTGCTCCTTTGCACACACCACCTTGCCAATTGCACATGTGTGCCAAATTTGGGTACTTTTTTTCCTTTAGAATTTGGTTCTCTATAGGTAAAACCTAGAGAAAAGTGTTAAAATTGTTGTAGTATGATTGGAAGATGCACATAGATGAACAAAAGAATAAAAAGGCCTACTGAGAAACAATCTTCAAAGGTGAAGCGTGACACTCTTTGGCCTTTAGGTCTGGGATTCAGAGTACATCATCCAAATTTGTCCCAATCACAAACGATATCTATTTGCCTTATTTTACCAGTGGAAACAATCAAATTGATGTGGGTCTGAGTGTTATTTTTCTCACCGTGGGTAATATGAATATCTCTTCTGCAATGCACCTAATGCCAGAAGTGTCCAATTCTCTTGAGAAGATCCTGTTTTCAGCCTGATCAGAAGCCGGCATGCCTGAAATCTTATATGAATCCCCACTTTGGAGATTTTCAGGCCCACTTTGCCAACCCAGGAGGTTCCGCTCAGATGGATAAGTATCCAGACTTTGGGTGCTGCTTTGAACTAAACTCTAGCTGCAGAACTTTTGAAGTTTACTCACCACAAACAACTTCGTGCATGTTGGACACCAACTGAAGCAAATTCAAATGACCTGACAGTTACCATGCTTCTGCTGTAGCTATGCATCTCAGCCTGCGAAAGTCCAAATGAGGGGGATGGTGTATGACGAAGACCCAGAATGAGGAACTCAGGATAAAGAATGGGTCAGGATGCTTCAAATGATGGCAGATTAATTTTTTGGCATAGCTAAAATTGCGATAATCTCAGTTGCATGACTCAGCAATTCTGGTAGCATTCATTTACAGAAATAAAAGTTAGATAACACCAGGCTAAATGTGGTTTTAAAACAAGAGCTGCTTTTCATAGTTGGCTGAAGCAACGATAAACCCAGGTTTCTATTTAAATGTAAAGGACCTGATCCTCATTTAGACTCAAGACCCTCTCATCACTGTAGTGGTGTAAAAGGGTGTCTTAGATTACATTGTGACAGGTTTCAGTGGTAGCCGTGTTAGTCTGTATCAGCAAAAAAAACCAAGGAGTCCTTGTGGCACCTTAGAGACTAACAAATTTATTTGGGCATAAGCTTTCGTGGGGTAGGACCCACTTCATCAGATGTATGAAGTAAAAGATACAGGAGCAGGTATAAATACATGAAAGGATGGGGGGTTGCTTTACCAAGTGTTTAGGTCAGTCTAACGAGATAAATCAATTAACAGCAGGATACCAAGGGAGGAGAAATAACTTCTGAAGTGGTAAGAGAGTGGCCCAATACAGACAGTTGACAAAAAGGTGTGAGTAACAGTAGGGAGAAATTAGTATTGGAGAAATTAAGTTTAGGTTTTGTAATCACCCAACCACTCCCAGTCTTTATTCAGGCCTAATCTGATGGTATCTAGTTTGCAAATTAATTCCAGTTCTGCAGCTTCACGTTGGAGTCTGTTTTTGAAGTTTTTATCTGTTGTTAATTGATTTATCTCATAAGGCTGACCTAACACTTGGTAAAGCAACCCACATCCTTTCATGTATTTATGCCTGCTCCTGTATCTTTTACTTCATACATCTGATGAAGTGGGTTCTAGCCCACGAAAGCTTATGCCCAAATAAATTTGTTAGCCCTGGTCTACACTAGGACTTTAGGTCGAATTTAGTAGCATTAAATCGATGTAAACCTGCACCCGTCCACAGGATGGAGCCCTTTATTTCGACTTAAAGGGCTCTTAAAATCGATTTCCTTACTCCACCCCTGACAAGTGGATTAGTGCTTAAATCGGCCTTGCCGGGTCGAATTTGGGGTACTGTGGACACAATTTGACGGTATTGGCCTCCGGGAGCTATCCCAGAGTGCTCCATTCTGACTGCTCTGGACAGCACTCTCAACTCAGATGCACGATTGTCTGCCGTTGCTGATGCAGGGAGGGGCGACTGACGACATGGCTTACAGGGTTGGCTTACAGGGAGTTAAAATCAACAAAGGGGGTGGCTTTACATCAAGGAGTATTTCAGGCAGGACTTCACGGAGGGTTCCAATAAGAAATGGTGCACCTAAGTTATTGTTCTTATTGGAACAAGCAGGTTGGTCTGGCCTCTGATTGATACATGGCTAGATTTACCTCGCTGCACCTTCTCTGTGAGTGACTGCAGTGTGACCTAGAGGAATGAGTCCCCTAGACGGGGAGTGTGTGTGTGTGTGTGTGTGGGGGGGGGTTGCAAATGAGTACAAAACAAATCTGGTCTATTTCTTGTTTTGATACACTCCATCTATCTTTTACATCTTTGGCTGGCAGCAGACGGTGCAGAAGGACTGCATGCCATCCACATCTCATGGCTGCTCAGCAGAAGATGGTACAATAGGACTGCTAGCCATCCTCATCTCTTGCCTGCCCGGCAGAAGATGGTACAAGAGGACTGCTAGCAATCCGTATTGCCTGCCTGCTCACCATAAGATGGTTCAATAGGACTGACTGCAGGACTAAAGAGAATGACCTGGTCAAGTCACTCCAAATTTAGTCCCTGCGCCCATGTCTGCCCAGGCGCTCCTGATCAACCTCACAGAGGCGACCAGGAGCACCTCGGACATGACGATGACGGCTACCAGTCCTACTGTACCATCTGCTGCCACAAGGCAATGGGTTGCTGCTGCTGTGTAGCAAAGCAGTACCACGTCTGCCAGCACCCAGGAGACATACGGTGATGGTGAGCTGAGCGGGCTCCATGCTTGCCGTGGTATGGTGTCTGCATGGGTAACCCAGGAAAAAAGGTGCAAAACGATTGTCTGCCCTTTCTTTCACAGAGGGAGGGAGGGAAGGGGGGCCTGACAACATGTACCCAGAACCACCCGCGACAATGTTTTAGCCCCATCAGGCATTGGGATCTCAACCCAGAATTCCAATGGGCAGCGGAGACTGTGGGAACTGTGGGATAGCTACCCACAGTGCAACACTCCGGAAGTTGACGCTTGCCTCGATACTGTGGAAGCACTCCGCCGAGTTAATGCACTTAATGCACTTTGAGCATTTTCTGTGGGGACACACACACTCGAATATATAAAACCGATTTCTAAAAAACCGACTTCTATAAATTCGACCTAATTTCGTAGTGTAGACATACCCTTAGTCTCTAAGGTACCACAAGGACTCCTAGTTTTTTAAATTACATTTACATTCACCTTAATGCTGCATTACACTGCTAGAACAGTGTAAAGTAGCCTAACTGTATTCCAAATCTTTCTTATCCATAGTTGAGGTAAAGATATTACAGCTTATTTCCCTTCCTCAAGCAATGCAAGGAGCCTTACCCAATACATGGTGTCATCTTACGTCACCGAAAAGGTGTAGGAAGTAAAAAAGGGAATGCTTCCTTTTCTTTTCCACTCTGAACTGATTGCCTGGGTCTGCTATAGCATTAGTTCTGGTTCACTAAAGTTCTGGTTTCATTTGTTTTGTTTAATTATTGATATTAAAAGATTAAATCAGTAGCTAAAAATCAAAGGACTTAGATCTGCCATTTACAGAAGAATGTGGTTCAACAGGAAATTTCTCTTCCATTATGCGTATTAGCATCCACAGCTGGGCCAGCAGATGGATAAGCGTGCTTAGGAGCTTCTAGGAGTTTATTCCCATTTTGCATATATTGAACAAAAAAGTCTTAACCAGGGTAGGCCTTACTGGTGTGGATCACAAAAGACACTCTTCCTATATTGTTTTTTGCTATATTTGCTTAGCTCAGTGATGGACAACCTTTGGCCCACGGGCCACATGCGGCCCGTCAGGGTACTCCGCTGGCGTGCTGCCAGACAGTTTGTTTACATTTGCACGGTCGCCCGCAGCTCCCAGTGGCTGCAGTTCATCATTCCTGGTCAATGGGAGCTGCGGGAAGCAGCGCAGGCTGCAGGGACATGCTGGCCGCTGCTTCCTGCAGCTCCCTTTGGCTGGGAACGGTGAACCATAGCCACTAGCAGCTGCGGGTGGCCGTGCAAATGTAAACAAACTGTCTGGCAGCCCGCCAGTGGATTATCCTGACAGGCCGCGTGCAGCCCATGGGCTGCAGGTTGCCCACCACTGGCTTAGCTTCTTTTGTTACATCTGGCACTTACCATCATGGCTACTGAGTGCAAATACAGCTCCACAAATCATTGGGTGGCTCATCCTGCAATCCTTAAATTCAGTACTCCTAAAAGAGGCTCCTTTTGGTCCAGTTGTCTTATAGTTAATTCTAATCCTATAGCCCTGACACAAGCAAATCTCTCATTGTAGTGGGAGATTTCCTTGCATCAGGACCTTACACTACAAAAACAAAGAGAATGATCCATCATGGAAAATAAAGCTCACTTGATTCTGATCTCATGAGTCACGCCAGTATGAATAGGGAGTAACTCCACTTCAGTTAGTGGAAAATCTATGTATCTGTGTGCCATAAAACCACATGCCTGCAAAATAGAAATATCAACCTTTACACACGGGCTAGTTCAATCTATTGTAGCATGTAAAAATATTAATAGATGTAATTTCTTCTTGTTAAATACAACATAACTTTGTAATGATGAGGGTGCAAAGTTTTTGCAAATTGGAAAAACACAAGCTCTTGCCAACCACCTTAGTCACAATGATGGTGCATCTTGGTCTTATCCTCAGAATATTCAGCAAAATGATTGTTTTCAGAAGATACCATAATTCAATAATAGGGGAATTCACATCCACCCACATATTGGTTGGACAGTCTGTCTGATGAGGGGCTGGATATTCCCTAGAGGTATCTGACTCCCAGTGCTTCCTGCATTGGAGATATTGACAAGATAATTACTACAACTGAGCAAACAGGTTTTGCCTAATTTTGAACCTGTTCAAACAATGTGGGTTTGAAATTTAGGTTTGAATTTGAGAGTTACCGTGTTTGTAATCATGGTAAGAGTGTAATTACACTGTAGTTATACGTTTTGGTACTGTAGCATTATACATATTACACAGGGCAATGCTTTGATACTTTTAGTTATACTTAATAATATTTACTCCATAAATAGTCCCACCATTTGAACTATTTGTGAAGTTAACTACTACTCATTGTGAACAAGAGTATCAGAATATGACTCGTAGTCTTGCAGTAAAGTTACAATATACAAGAAAAACAATGTCACTGGAGTTGAACTGGTTATGGTGGACAATACATGTCCTTCATTTATTTAGTTTTTCACAGTTCTAAACTCTCACTGATTTTACATGAGTGTAATTTTATTGACTTAATTAAAGCTAATCTTGATTTCCAATGGTCGGGGGAAATAAGGAACAGAATATGAACATTACTGATGAAAGTGCTGAAATATATTTGTCTGTACTAGTAGTTGCTGGCCAAGTTAAGGTTAATATTTTATGAGTTAATTGTTGTTTGGAGATTTATATATTCATACAATATTTAGATACACATTAATGAGAATTAACATTTCTACATCACCTCATTTGAGAGGTTGCACGTTTAAATGTTTTAGATATAATACTCCTTTATAGTGAGTAGTTTTTTTAACTGGGTAATAACTGGTAGATAACCAGTGTAAGAATATACTGTTAATTTTTAATATGCATGTTATTAGCACTTTAATTACAATAATTTGAATTCTTTTGTAGACAGAAATCTGAGAAAGGTACATTTAGTTAGGGCACCTGTAGATTGTAAAAATACATCTATTAGAGAAAAAACATAACTACTTTATAGTTGAACTGCCAATGAACTCAAACTACAGAGAAATAATTATTGGCATAACTAGGTTGATAATGCTTTTATCTTCCAAGTAACAGAATTGTCAGAGAAGAAACACTTAATACACTCGATTGGCCAGATTTATCCCTCTCTTCGTGCAGAGTGCAATGCAGGGACCAGAAGGGCTGCCAGGATGTGATTCCAACTCTAGTACAGAATAAAGCAGCCTAAAAGCTTGCTCTTACTTAGCTCTTACTGCACTGACTTACAGGGGCTACTACAGCACTGCAAAATAGCCACAGCATACAAACCTCCTTGCTATGTCTCCTCTAGCTCTCCTGTTGCTCAGAAGGTTGCTGAGGTGGGTGGGTAGGTGGGTTTTGTGGCAGCTTTGTTGTCACTTTATGACTGCTCCTCCACTCTAACGTAGCTGCAGCTACATTATGTATAGAGAGTTCATTTTTTGTGCACCAGGGACCAGATTTTTCACAAGCGTACTTTTGCACACACATAGGTGCCAGTGTACAAATACGAGTCAGGGTCTGTCTGGACAATTCCCAACTTTCCCACCTGTATTAGGGTTTGTAGTTACACCAGTCAGGTGGGCATGAAACTGTGCTGTGGAAGATATGGGTCAGGAAATGCAATGCAGTTATAGTGGTTAATGTATGTAGGATTTTGTGGGAAGTACATCATTAGAAAGTGTAACTTGAATTGCCGTGTAACAACAATTTAGTTAATACACCAGGCCTGCCACATGTGACACGCTTTGTGTGACGTTCACACATGCAGTCGCCCCTCCTGCATTCCTATTGCCCAGATTGAATGTCATGTATGAAGCTGGGCTCCCAGCAGGCAGGAAGCTTTGGGCTGCATTTTATCCTGGTTGCCACAACTGGCTGCAAGTGTGGCCTCTTTGCCTCCCTCTCTGGTGGCTCTTCACTCCCCCTGCCTTTCCCAGCTACGCAGAGCCCAGAAGAGAGAAGGCGGTGGCTGCGGTGGCTGTGTCAATGTCACAGCAGAGGAGCTAAGAGAGGCTACTGGTGGGAAAGGGGGAACCAGGAGCTATTGGTGGAGCTAAGACCTATTGCTGGGGAGGAAGCAGAGGACAAGAACTATAGGAGGAGAAAGAGGGATACAGGACGGAGGAGCTAGTGAAGGTCACAGTAGCTATTGGTGGGGGAAAGGGATGCAGGAGCTATTTGATGGGAGCTAAAGGAGCAGAAAAAAATGGAGGAGCAGGAGCTATTGTGGGGAACAGGACCCAACAGGGGACAGAATGTGGTGGGCTAATAGAGGGGACTTGAGATAAATGGGGCAAATGCAAATCTTTAGGATACCCCCCTTTTCCCTCCCCCTCCCCCCAAGGATTCCTCCCATCCAGAAAACACATCCCCTCATATTCCCCAGATTATCACTTCCTCTCATTCTCCACAAACCACTTGCACCTCTCTGCTGTGTGGTGCAAGGTATAAGGGTCTGTCTTGCCCACACCAGCTCCCACTACTCAGGGGAGCCTGTAAAGGGAAATCTAGTCCTTCGTCATGCAATGTTTTCAAAACCAGTGATTATGATCATGGACAAATTATCTTTAAATATGAAAATGAGCAAATGTGTGTAGAATGTCACACACGGAACTGCACACAACTTGCCCTGTAAACTTTTTGTAACTCAAACTAGTTTGCAACCCTTTACATTCCCGAAGGTTGAAAGGTTCACAGAACCTATGAAATCCACTGGCTTTGCACATCCTTAATGGTTACCATCCATTTTAGGTAATTCAGACATAGCTCCTTGACGTGTGTTTTCTGGTTCACCATAGGATACTCAGGATCAGCCCGTGGACTTACAGTGATGGAACATGTACTGTGATGCTCTCTGGAAACCTCTCTGCTGTACTGTAGGTCTCCAATTGTGGCAGACTGAAACTCTGTATTGCACGATCCTCTTTCACTGGAACGAAAGGAGCCAGAGGGATCATTAGTATCCTTCCATCACTTCCTCATTAGTTCTTAGATAGTGTTTTAATGACAGCTTGAGAGGCTCAGCTTCCTGCCCTCTTACTATTTATGATCCCCACAGTGCTAATGTGCACTTAATGAGAAATTCTTGTCTTGCTTGTAAATCCTGTAGTCGGCATTCAATTTATTGACAGATGTTTGCTTGGGCCTCTTTAAAATTACTTCATAAATCTTCCAGGATAAAAGGCCTCAAGTTTGGTTATTAAGACAGGCCCTTGTTGACAGTTTCATATTTAACTGTTTAGAACTCAGCTGTCAGGCCTGTAATGGAGTGCACGGCTGAGGGTTTGAATTCTTAGGGCTCATTTACCATGTTTTCTGCACCTATCAGAGTTTTTCTTTTTGAAGTGTGTTGACCGTCCCTTATAATCCCTTTAGTTAACTTCTCGGTGACCTCTTTGTGCACGCACTTACTCATTTAGCGTATCAGCGTGTCAGCTGTGATGAAGTGTTTATGCTGATATGAGCTGAGGGCTGAGCAAGCGCTACATGCCAGAATCTACTGGATGTAATGCTGATATGAACTGAGGGCTGAGTTAGCACTTCATGCCAGAGCCTACTGGACATTTCACAGAAATCCTAGACTTTACTTCTTCCCCCACCCCCACATTCCCCCTGCCTCTTCTTTTTTTCTTGTATGGTATGTTAAACTAGGTTGAATTGTGTGGGTGGGACCCAGGCAGCCAAAAAAATCCAGTCAGAACTTCACCAGACTGTTAAGTTTCTTGGTGTCTAGTCACAGTCTGATTTCCCAATGGAAAGCCAGTCCTCACTGAAACCTCAGCTCATTACACAAATGTCTGTGTCTTTAAATGGTTCTCTCTTTTTTTTTTTTTTGTACAATCATCAGCATTTTAATGGTGCTAGAACAGCTGCAAGTATCAGTGCATTTTGACTCTAATGAGAGATAGGGCTTGATCCCGGAAACCTTTATTTGTATGAGCAGTCATCAGGCATCTAAGTAGCTCTATTTACAGCAGACTACTCACAGGAATAAGGATTTTCTGGATCGGCTCATACTTTTCAACTTTATTCCTTCCTGTTCATGATCTCACAACCCTTATGTCAGTATAATATACTAGAGAATATAATTTTCTACAATATAATACACTACAGAATTCTACAGTAATGCTCCAAAATGCTGCAGCTCTTAGGGGGTATGCCTAGCGTTCTGTGACATTACTGTAGAATACCTCTGAATATTTTTGTTTTGTTTGTTTAATTTTGAAAAATTAAAAGATTAAAGATTTAGTAGATTGCTGGCGGATTAGACTAATTCAGATAGCCATTAAACCCATGACATCAGCCAAATTGTAACAGTGTTCACTTCACTTAAGTCCATCACAAAAAGTACTGCTCAGAGACTGGAGGATAGTGCGCATCTCAGCTAAAAATAAAGGTGTTTTTTTGTTTTGTTTTGTAGTTGGTAGTGTCATCTCATATTACATTGGTGGGGTTATGTCACATCACATTATGTTACTTCTGTTGCATCCTTTGCCGACATAACACAATTCTTTAAATACTTGCAAAATATTTTTGATCGGGTATTTGTCTCCAGTCCATTTTATCTACCTGTTAAATCTGGTGGAGTTCATATATGTAAATAGTAACTGAATTGTAGAAATGACTGACACTTCCACCACTGTAAATAACTAATTTCCTATGCATTATTGTAAGATCTTTACAAGAATTAAAAGTCCACTAAGATCTTGAATAGAAACATTCAGCAGTATCAGATCAGAGTTTCAGTAAATGCCCAAGCCAGAGATATTCTCATAGCTCACAACCATTACAAACTGACTTTCACCTGAGGAACTCACTTAGGTATGAATGGGCTCAGTAGGATCATTTACAAACATGAAAGAAACATAACAGCCACTCACACCACTATGCTTTCATAAATGGGGGCCAAGAAAGCTTCTCAAATAGAATGCAAATCTCAGAACAATTTGTTTCTTCATTTCATGATTAAGATGAACCCAAAATCATACTGAAGGTGAAGGCCTTGGTGAAAGGATGCAGTGCACAGAAGGGAGCATGGATTGGGTGTTAAGGGGGGCGGGAAATCACTTTTAGAGGTATTTGTTAGTCACTTTGTTAAACTTCAGTGCATGCTCCAAGGAGTAGCAGGCATTGACTAAAGGCTGAATATACTCATCATAAGAAAATGGGAACTTTGAACGTAGATTGTGGAAAGTGAGCCGCAAACTTAAACCAGTGTGACTGCTGTGTGTAGAGGAGCCTTCAGAGAGACTGGAAGAAGAAGAGGGGAGAAGGAAGGGCTTGTCAGCTGGGAAGGGAGAAGAGAAGTGCTCAAGTTTTCCATGACTCCTGTGTGTGTCTGGTGACATAACCATGCACAGGCCACATCCACTCTGGCATAGGGAGGAGCTTTAAACCCCCTGCTGCTTCAGCCTGATGAAACTAGGAGCTGCCCCGTCACATTCCCCAGCCGTTGCAAGGTTTGCAAGCAAAGGCGGGGACAAATAGGAAAAAAAACAAGTGGGAGGAATAATGTGTGGAGCAAACAGGTGTTCTACCTTCGGGTTATATGTCATCCTATTTTGATGGCTCATGTCATACACTGGCAGGGGTGGAGGATGACTACAAGCATATTTTAGTGATCATCCCAGCACACTGGATGAGATGTAAGGAAGAGATTAATATTTTGAAAAATTCTGATAGAAAAGAAGTCTGTGCATTAATATCCTGTTCCTGCTCCCAGCTGGATCCAATGTTAAAATCCCGATTGGACTGAACTGGAGCAGGGTTGTTCCCTAAGGAATTTGTGCTCAGCTGTTATTTCAAACGCTGATTTGCCAAAAGAATAATCTGAGGAAAGAACACAGTGTTCCAGAACACACAGGTAGAAGCAGGTATATCAGATTGGGTACCTATTGGGTAATCTCTATTCATGAGTCATTAGTCAAAACATGTCAATTTCATCTACAAAAGAGCTCCAAAATCTACTTGACAAGTGACACAAATACACTTCTGGTGCATGCCCTGGTTCTTTCCCTGTTGCACTGCTGTGCTAGCCCCTTGGCCTGTGTGTCAGCATTTACAAGACGTATCCAAATTATGCCTTGCCGCTTGTTCCATTTTGTTGTTGTTTGTTTTTTTCCTCAAGTGACTCCATTACTTGAGATTCTCAAAGGTACAAAGAGCAGTTAGCTACCTAATTGCCACTGAAAGTCAATAGAATTTGGTCACTTAAATCTCCCCTTCCCCCCTATGTGCCCTTGCAAATCTCCCCAACAGCCTTCAATAGCTCTCAGGTTGTGTTTCATATTCTAAGATTCCAAGGAACCTTCACTCCACACAGCCATTTCGTCTGTGCTACTTGGTTTCCCTATAGTCTCTATGCCTACTCAGAACCTCCGTTCAATATTTGGTTTGTCCTTAGTATGTGCACTTTTCACATTTGTCATTTGTAAGTTTTAGGCGTTTGCTCCATTGGGGTGTAGTTCTTTCTCAACAGATCCACAATTAAAAACATTCATTCTCAATGTAGCTGAATTGACATCAGATTCGTTTACCCAGTTTTTCTCTAACTACTCTTTTTCTTAATGTACACTGCTTTGTTTCTTATTCATACGTTTTTGTGCTATGCTTTAGAGCTTTCAAAAAGAGCTTTATTAAATTCACGGTGAAGTTATGTTCCCTCCTGAGGGATATTTTAGTTTTCTCCTCTTTTGGAGAAAGAGAGCAACGGAAACTCTAGTTACAAGTTAGCCTTCTTGGTGAAACACTGCATCTGTTTTAAACTGAGCACTGACTGTAAAAGCCAGAAAGTCAGACTCAGCTGTATGCTCAGGAAATAGAATAAGAAAAGAGACTTTGCCCCAGGTGCTCAAATTCAGTTTGAAGTCCAAGTTTCATTCTGGAGGAATGTTTTTCTCCTGAACTTTAATGTGCAGACAACATCATATGGCAATATTTAAATATAAACAATAGAGATGGGCCTGTGCAGAGAAGTTTGGCCCCAGATCTGGATTTTAATTTTCTCAGAGCTTAGTAGTGTTCAGGTCTGTGGTTTCAGTTCAGGCTCATCCCTGTTTAAAAGGGAAATACAGTAATATTGGGGTATGTTTTTAGCAGGCATACCGCCTGTCCTACACTTGTGCATGCATAGACATGCATACCATTTGTAGGTGAAAACCCTAGTGCAGTGGTTCTCAAACTTTTGTACTGGTGATCCCTTTCACACAGCAAGCATCTGAGTGTGACCCCCCCCCTTATATATTAAAAACACATTTTATATTTAACAGTTATAAATGCTGCAGGCAAAACAAGGTTTGGGGGTGGAGGCTGACAGCTCACGGCCCCCAGTTTGAGAACCCCTGCCCTAGTGGGTCTCACAATGCAAATGCTAACACATATGTGCCCAGAGCTGTTAGACTGTTTGCAGGGGTTCTTAAACTGGGTGTCGGGAGGCCTCAGGGGGTCGGGAGGTTATTACGTGGGAGGTCACGAGCTGTCAGCCTCCACCCCAAACCCTGCTTTGCATCCAGCATTTATAATGGTGTTAAATATATAAAAAAGTGTTTTTAATTTATAATTCAGAGGCTTGCTGTGTGAAAGGGGTCACCAGTACAAAAGTTTGAGACCCACTTTTTTAAAGGTTCTGTGAAACTGTTAGCACTTCTTTATGAGTTCAGATCTGCACTCTGTAGGCACAAGTTTGCAAGTGCAAATTGCTTTTTCCACCATCTCATCTTCTGGATCTGGGCTTATGTTTCTTCTCCATGTGTCATGACAGAGAGTTCAGAGATAGAAAAAACATATTTTCAAACAGAGAAAGAGCTTGGTCTTTATTTACATTTGTCAGTAGCTCGTTGATCCTCAATCAGCCTTGGCACATACTCTTCCCCTCATTTATCTTGTTTAGAATAGCATGTATCCATTGACCAAATAGGTTCACCTCATAACCTCTTCCTCCTTTACTGTTCGATGTGACCCTTTTTCTCCTACATCTGTAACACAAGTTGATGTTTGTGTCTGATATTTTGCTACCATTATGAGTGCATATACCCTGTGTGTTCCATCCTCTACTGGTTATTGTATTTTTGTTCTTCCATCAGTGTCCCATTCTTACTTTATACAAGCACAAACATCTGTCCTTGCACCAAAAATTTCCTGTCATCTAGGTGGGCTACAGCTGATGGTGAAAGCCTTGATCTTTATGCCTGACATATGTATGTCTCAGAGTCCTCTATATATGTCTCGTCACTTTGGCATAACATACCGCATCAGCTCATGAGCAGTTACTGTAGCATAGTCTGTGTTGGAAAATCTAAAAATTTACTCATGAGCTCTCCTTGGGCTACTTCTGCAAATAATCAGCATCTAAAATGTGCATGTAGATTCTTTGTTAAGGTTGTCTTCATATCTAGCTGTATTTTACATCTCCTTGGGCTTCTGATTAAGTTTTTGTGCACACAAGTTTACATGTGAAATTCAATAAATGTTCAGGCAAGGCAACCATTATTGCCCAACTGCTTTTGAAAATCTAGCCCCAAGGGATTTTTTTTCTGTGCAGCATGTGCAGATTTCATCACATGATTTACATTACTCTTATCAGGACATGTATACTGAATCTTTGTGCAATACCCTAAACCCTTAAGGACATGTCTACACAGCATTTCGGAGTTTGCCTCCCAGCCAGGGTTGATGGACTTCGGCTAGTGAGTCTTGTGCAAATGCTGTAAAAGTAGCTCTACAGACAATGCTTTGAAGTTGTGGTTGACCTGAGCTGGGAGGCTCACTCCAGAATACTGTATCTACATATCCTAAGTGTCCAACACTGCCAGGACTGATGCTTTCTTTGGGCTTAATTTTGCCACCCTTACTCCGTGGAGAAGAGTATAGTCATAAGAGATGATTTTATTGATAAATACCACTCAGTGTGAGTAGGGTAGCAGAAGGGGTACATTTATTTCACCTCCTTTTCCTAAGGACACTTGCATGGTTTTTGTTCTATGACAAAGTCCATAAAAGGCTTTATCAAGTCCACACTTAAGGAGACTCTCCATCCATGGGTGTAGAGATAAGGACCACATTTTGGATTCACACCTCCCAGTGGTGTTAATAAGAACTGCTGAAAATGTGACACTCACCCAGTCTTTTGACTGTCATTCTGCCTCAGTATCCTACTGGTAAAATCTTGCAATCCTCGCTGATTCAAAGCTCCAACGGAAGTCATTGGGAGTTTTGCCTGTACAACGATTGCAAGATTTCCCTCTGATTGTGTAGCAGCCACTTAGAGTCCCTTTACCTCTCCAGTTTGCTCCAGGGTTTTAGACCTCAGCTACATTTACATTACTTGTCAAGAAGGGGAAACACAAAACAAGAAGTTCTTTTGGACCAAAATCACAGTTATTTACTAGAGCTTTGAGCCTGTTGGTTACCCTCATTTTTTTTTAAAAGAGGCTGTATGACTTGATCAGATGTGCCCTCATCAGTAGGAGGTATTTATTTCTACTGTCAGTTGGGGATTATGACTGAGAGCCCTTTGGCAGGGCTGTTGGAATTAGGTTTTATGCAAAGAAAGCATAAATGCAGGGAGAAACTGGCACTGAAAAGGATTTGCCTTAAAAAAAAAAAAAGTTGCGAGCGAAGAGTTGAATGACACATGTATTAAAATAAACTAGAGTAAGGCCTGAAAAGCTCCAGTTTACAACCAAACTCCTCACTGGTCAGTTGTGCTTAGAGCCATCATTTTGGTTCTGACCAATCTCTCAGAGAACTGAAAATAAAATGAACTGCCTTTGAATTAGAGGGAAACAATTTCTTGCTCTTTCAACTACATCTCACTTTTTAAAAACTGCTAGTACCTCTGTTCCTTGCTCATTCTCTTCTTTTGGGCAAGGCCTCCGGAGCAGGCTCATGACAATGTCCCGGTCAGCTCTTTTTGGTTGAAAAACGCCCCAACAAACTTGATTTCCTGTTCTGGTGAGCCATATATCACTAACGTTCCCATCTGTGCCATTTGTCTGTGACAGAATGACAGGTGTCATTTATCATGGGAGCTTGCGGAAGCTGTGGGAAGAGGGATTGAAATTTTTTCTGGAAGCAGTCAGTGTCTACAGGCTGCCAGATCATTAAAAAGGGGGCTTTCCAAAGAAAGCTGTGTGTAATGTGATTGCACTTACTGTCAATGACAGGCTGAGAGAAAGAAGAAACATTTAAAAAAAAGAGAGAGAGAGAGAGAGAGAGAAAGGAGCGAAGTTTCTGCCAGGGGCATTTAAAGCTACAGTACTACAAATGCAGTTTCAATATGTGCATGCTAACTAAGCCCTTTAGAGATTTCAGCTCAGCTTGGAGTGCCAATGAGGAAACCAAAACAGGAAACTCCTTTAACAGCACTTATTCGCATCACGTATTATTTAGGGCACTGTAACGGAGTTTGTACTTTAAGGGCATGTCTTCAAGCACAATGACTTAAAAGTGGAGTAGGAGCTAGCAGAGACAGGAAAACCTATTTGGTCTGCCGCTGAAACTCCTAATAAATCAAAGGGCAGAACTAAGACCTGATACAAGGCCCTTTCTTCCAAGGGAGACATTTACAACATCCTGTTTGCATGAGGACATTCAGAAAAAAGTACAATAATATCTTCATTTCAGCACCTTCCAGTTGGTTTCAGTTTGAGGATTTGAACTGAACCTTTTTTCCCCTTGTGGTAAAAGAGGCTTCTTTCACTGCTTATTACAGCAAACTGTCCTCCTACTTGAGGTATATAAAACCAAAAATAAAAGACTACATGGTCATTATAAAAAGGAGTCTGCCTAGTTTAACAGCTAAGCAGCACTGACCTCAGACAGCATCAGTTGGAGGATATAAAACAAAGTTTATAACTGGGGAAAAAAGCGAGGGTGGGGATGAAGAAAAAAGATTCTTTTCTCTGTTGTTTTTAGCTGTTTAAACACCACAGTTCACTTACATTATTAGAGAATCAAGTGATCTACTTGAGTTACGCATGGTTATACTGTGCGTGCCACTCTGAATTTACTTTCTACAGGTTTCAGAGTAGCAGCTGTGTTAGTCTGTATTCGCAAAAAGAAAAGGAGTACTTGTGGCACCTTAGAGACTAACAAATTTATCTGAGCATAAGCCAAGTGAGCTGTAGCTCACGAAAGCTTATGCTCAAATAAATTTGTTAGTCTCTAAGGTGCCACAAGTACTCCTTTTCTTTTTACTTTCTACAGGAGCTAAAGCCTGGCCAGATTTATAATAAACTATACAAACCTGTTGAAGTCAGTGGGATTGCATGAGGCGTAAGTCAGCACAGAAACTGGCCCCAGTTCTTTCAGAAAGTAGTGTTCAGACACATAAATCAAGGGTTTTGTCCTGGAAAAACTCATGCCAGTAGGCCTTACTCATGTGAGAAGCCCTATTGAAAACCTGACTGTAATGAACTCCAGGCCTGGGCCCAATGAGTTACAAAGCCAAGCCCTACCTGAGCGCACAAATCTAACTCACTGCATGACTAATTATGGGCTTCAGTGTGACTTTTAGTCACTGCCCTGAGTAATTGATGGTGTGAAACTTGCTAGTGCAGAGGTAGCATGGGGGTCATGGCCTCCTGCCTGCTCCCTGTGGGATGATGTTTGTCCCTGAAGGTGCACGGAAAACAGCCCCTACGTAGGAATGCAGCCATGGGGACTGGCCCTGGCTCTTGAGTGGAGTATGCAAGGGAGGGAAGGAAAGCTCTTTACACCCTTCACCCCACCTCTGCACACCCAGGTAAAGTAAAAGACATGTGACTCTGCAGTAAGAGGAAGGACTGGGCTTGTGGTTAAGGCCTTGGCTGGGGTCTCAGGAGATGTTGGTTCAGTTCACAGTGGTGCTGCAGCCACTGTGTGTGACCTTGCCCAAGTCATCTAGCATTTTTGTGTTTCAGTTCCCTGTCTATAAGATGGGGGCAGTGATACTTACTTTCTACCACTCTTTGCCTGTCTTTTCTGTATAGATTCTGAGCTCTTCCAGGCAGGGGCTGTCTCTTATTATGTGTGTACAGCCCCTAGCACAATGAGGCCTTTATCTTGGCTAGGGTGTTACTGTAATACAGGTGCTATTATAATACAAATAATATTATTGCTATGGTTATCGTTACCTGTTCTGCCTTAGACGTAACTATTTAATTAATAGAAATTATATAGAGATATACAGAGAGAGAGGGCGTGTCATTTTTCACCATTATCCTTCATGCAGAATTTCCTTTGACCTCCATGGGAATTTTGCATGCGATCAAAATGGCAATGGGATGTAGCCCTAATGCTGTAATGTACGCTGACTATAAGTATAAATAGATGGTAATTCGGTTGGATGATAAAATTGTTATGTTTTCTTATGAGTTTATTTATGTCTTAAGAATATGTCACATGCCATCACAGCATCTTCACTACCACCACCAAATTCAACTTCTTTCTTTTCTGGAACTTGAAATTAAATATTATTTGTTTTTGATGCAGCAGATACTAAGACATTGTGCCCTAGGTTAAGATAAATTATTTCTGTCTGACATTTCCTTTTTGAAATGCTGGACCATAGCTATGTGTGTTTTCCTTGGTGAAGCAGATTGGGTCAGAATGGTTGAAATGTCATATCCCTGGTGCAAAATGATATTCCTGTTTCCAGCAGGTATGTGAAAGTAGCAGAATATAAAATCAGGCCTCAAAGTCTTGTATATGGTTTTGTTGGCACTTCTTTTAGTGGGGTGACAAGAGCTGTCCCTGTCATTTTCAGCAGACTACATCTATATTACTGGTATAGCACTTGAGTTTGTCTTTGTTTCAAAGCTTACCTGGGAAATATTTCCTGCGGGTCCATTGGAAGATAGGGAAACCTGATGACATGTCGTAAATATACACATCTCAGGGGAAGCAGCAGGTGGCAATAGGCATCAACTTCACATTTTAGGTTCTTTGCTGTTAGGTTTGTTTCCAAGACTTTCATTGCGGGAGGTGGTGGGGACAAGCTAAATTACTGCTGGTGTGGTTTTGTTTTGAAAATCAATAGCTATTCACAGAGAGAACATTTTTGCCTTTGGGAACAGTTAGCCAAATGGTTATAATAGTGAAACTCGGTTAAGTAGCAGCCCACTTCACCACAACCTAGGTTTGAGTCATACTCAGCCGAATGTCCATACTCAGCCAATGCTCTAAGTGGCTTTAATATCATTAGTTGCATCCAAGTCTGCTGCAGGAGCTAAACCATGCATGCACTGTTTGCCTCTGTTTTGACCAGGAATTGAATGACTGCCATGATTCCATCTGAATTTTCGTTCATTGTTGTAGTAAAGCATTTTTCAATGTCTTCTTCCTTCAGAACTGGGAGGAATTTCCACATCTTCAGGAATGCTGTAAAGTGTGATACCATTTTGGCTTGGGTTGTTCCTTAAATTTAATTTCTCTCAGCTAAAGATAATTATCTAAAGTGGGGAGGGGTCAGAAGGGGTTCCGTTTATACAGGGGTTTATCTCCAGAGATGAAATGACCATGTTGTGAATGTACTTACATTTTTTTTCTTCCACAGCATATACTATACAGCTATATTTGGAATGGCTCCGCAGAAGTGCTGCAGAGATGTTAATGAGAGTAGGATGTTTGTATAATTCTGTAAATATTTTATATATATTTCTGGGAACAGTGATCAAATATCCTGGATATTTTTTCTAGCCTAGCCAGTTCCCTCACAGTAACCTAAAACCAATGGTAAAAGTTCAAAGAATGGAGCACCAGCAGATGATCTGGCCCAATCTATTTCAGCATAAGAGATTTCCAATTTTGTACCACAAGGAAACCACTGGAAGAGAAAATCCTTATTATGCAAGTTCTTGCTTTAAGAGATTGCACCAAGGTACAAATGAGTACAGCTGTGTTCTATTAAGTATCAAATTGTGAACCCTGTACTCAAATTGGTGAGCAGTTACACGCACAAGTAGTCTCATTGAAATCAATGGAACTGTTCCTGTGCATGGTGGCTGACCTAAAATCTGGCCTAAGAGAGCACCTTCCTAGATGACTAATTTTTGTCCTTCTTTTGAATGGTCACTTTAAACAATTTCCATTCTATTAACTTCTTAACTATTAACAAATCACATTTTCAGCTTAGCTGCAGGGGCATCATTTCAGAAAAATTCAGAGCGGGAGGTAAAGGTGCATCAGCATATAGAACACTATATGTGATTATATTATATCCTGCAAATGTTGGGGGACAGAGGAAGTGGAAGATATAATGGAGTATATAGATCAATTAAAAGTGTATGGGGCAAACTAAGGTCAAGGAGGCAACTGACCCTCTTGCCCCATAGCAAATGACATCCCAGCTTTAGCTGTTTTCTGTTGTACTTACTTCTAAAAGGATGCAAGAATCAGTGACTCAGAGAATAACCTCTTACCAAAATCTTCTGGACCATGTGAATTAATGCACCTCTTCCTATTTTATAACCCCTGAAATAGATTGTCTCTAATCTCTTACTCTGTGGCGTTTCACATAGGGAGCAGATTAAATGTGTGCTTCCTGCAGGACACTGGCTTCCAATTCATTTCCCAGGGAAATTCAAGGTGCTGGCTTCCATATCATAGAACCCTGTGTGGTTTGTATCTTGGGTATCTAAGAGAGTGCCTTGCTTCTTCTGTTTAATCTCTGTAGGGCAGATGGATAACCTGAGCTAACAGCTCCAGATTTGTATGCCATGAATCCAAGGAGCAGAATATTCCCAGTAGAGGCACTCAGTTCTGGAGTTATTCCTCTCTTGGTCCGACAGAGCCCACTGACACACTGTAAAGCATGTTTGTTGGCTCAAGATTTTGAGGAAATATGTAGAGTTAGGAAGACTTCCATATTTCGCTTGGAGCTCATTGTACTATCTGCACTGATATGGATGTATTTTAATTAGAACTGGACAAATAATTGGCTTTTTTATGTTTCAATATTTGAACCAAAAAATTGCCCCAAAATTTAGGTTTGGATTGAATGAAACATTTTGTTTGATACAACATGAAACATTTTGGGTGATTTTTACCCTTTTGGGGTTTTTTAATTAAATCTAGCTAATTTTCAAAAAGAAATGTTTTGAAACAAAAAGTCAAAAAGAAATGTTCTGCCTTTTTCAGAAAACTTTCTCCCATTTATTTGGGCTGAAACTATTCATCGATTTCAACCTGAAGTCATGAACTGTATCAATTGACCCAAAACTTCAATTTTCATCAAATAATCTATTAGCCAAAAAAAAAATTGCCCCACTCTAATTTTTAATTTGTGTGTAATGGGAACTAGAGCGTGTAATAGGTACTTGTACTGATGTTTAGGTATATAGGAAGGACGACTGCTAATACTGCCCATGTTAAGATATATTCCCAGGGGCAAGATAAAGAGTACTAATACTCCATTTTGAAATACCTAATTTATTTTTACTAATGGTTTCTTTGTCCATTCTAACTCTACAGTTCTCTTGTTCTTTATTTGTGGAGCTGAGTTGTTCCTTGGTTGGTTTTGGGTCCACAAACACATTAAATTTAAATCAGTCAGCTAGATTGTCCATGAGTTTCCTGTGTGCTTAATGATGGTTATGCAACTCAGGATGGAGAGACAGGTAGGAAGGAGGCATTATACTGTATTAAACTTATGAAAGAATGATTAATTTAAGACATTTCTATTCAGTTTTGCCCCAAATTACTGTTTCTTTATCCTTCACCCTAACACATTTCAAAATCTGTTTAAAGGCAAAGTAATCATTGTAAACTTTAATATTTGGAAAATAAAATCCTCCTTTATTGAGTCTGATATATAATTGATCAAGTGACAATTTTGGTATCTTTCCAATGGCCATATAAAACTTTAGACTGTCTTACTGATATTGGAGTAATTGCTTATATGGCAAAATACCTGTGGCAGTGTGTCATGTGGAGTTTGCACCATCCCGCTCCCCACACTGAGCCTTACTACCATGGAGTTTGGCCCAGTTGCAGAACTTGCCAGCTATTGTGAAGGTGTAATCTTATAATCTGTACGGGGTTTTTCTTATATTGGATCTCATACCTGATGATGTTAACCTTTTTTGGTATCATGTTATAAAAGGCATTACTATTTTCCCACATTTATGTTCATTGCATTTAATAACACAGCCTGCTTTTAATAAAACTCACTCGACTGAGATTGACAGGATCAGGGACTGCTTCTATCAACCTATCTCCTAGATATTTCAAAAATAATATATTATCTACACTGATCAATATTAGGTGAGGTTTGGTACTTTCAGAGAGGGACCATGTAGAGTTGCTAGAACACAAGATTGGGAGTCAGGAGACCTGGGTTCTGTTCCTAACTCGGTCGTTGACCTGCTATGTGACTGTCAGCGAGTAACTCAACTTCACTTTGCCTTATTTCTCCATTGTTAAAATTAGAATAATACTTAGCTTGCTCATCTTTGGAAAGCAGGTTAAAATCCTCAGATGAAAGACACTGTTTAAGTGCAAAGTATTATTATTTAGTATTCTATTTGGCAGTTTACTGGTACTTCTCCAAGTTTAAGAACAAACAGCTCCAAATGCTGCTGTGATATAGATCTAGATCGCAAAGCAGGGTTTCCCACTAGAGTCCTCACCCAAAATCTTCCTGGTCTTGCTGTTGTACAGCAATCTGTAAGCCAGTTGGCTCGTGCTCTCACCCCCAGAGATGGATGGATATTAGTCATAGTCAAGTCAATGGAAGTTTTGCTTGTCTAAAGACTGAATCAGGACTGCGGGTTTAGTCCATAATGGTGAAAATCACACCTACAGCCCCAGTAACTGGAATTTGTACAGGGAAATGTGCCTGGATTGTACTGGGGGATGGAATTCACACACACAAAATGTGGGGTCAGGTCTTGGCCTACGGTGCAGATACTCTAGAGCTGTTATTGCCAGTGGCTGCAGTCCTTATGCACTGTTGGTATATTGGTTTCCAACCATCTCTCGTAAATGTGGGTCCTCTCTCAGCCTGACACCTATGGCCCCACCCACTCCAACCTATATGTGTCTGATGAGGAGCACCCCTACAGGGGCACACAGGTGTCAGAGACCTCTCTCCTCTTGTCTCTTTCACCCATTGTGGTGTGTAAGTAGTGCTGAGGACTTTGTGCAGCCATCTATACGTGAGTAAATTTCCACCCATGGTTAGCAAAATGTTCTGAGAGCCTCAGAATGGAAAGTGCTATTCAAATGTAAATTATTATTTACAGCATCTTATACTTTATATAAGGCTTTTGGAAGTTTCATCTATACACTTGCTTGTAGTAGCAAATCCTTTCATAGCTGTAATTTATATGCAAAGATTTTCCCTGTCCTCTTGCACGCTTTCCAATACGTTTGATGAAGGCTGAATAGTTCAAATTCATCTGTAGCATTGTGGGTTTTATTTCATATCGTACTTGTATTAAGTTTCGTCTTGGGTTAGGGTTTGCTTTTATGTTCCAGTAAGAAAGGATATAGAGTATGTGATTATTCAAGGTCTTTGTTATTTATATATGTTGCATCCTGTGTGTAGACCATTCTGGTGTTCAAGTGAAATGCAGGGTTCTATTTTAAATCTCATGTCTGTATATGATCATTAATATCTACTGCAGAGTAAAAAATAAGATAAGCAACTGAAAGACGCATCCATATAAATAAATATAAGTGAGTATGTAAAAGAATGAGTTAAATGGGTTCTTTTCAAATATCTAATTTGTCTCCAGTTTAAGGGGGTCATTCTTCATGCTGCATCTGGTATAAACAGTACTTTTCTATTTATTTTTTTTAAATTCACTGCCTCTAATAAAGTTTTTAGGCAAGAAGTTAGGTATTTTTTTATTTGTGTTCTCATGTTGCAAGTTGGAAATAGTGGGAAAGGTCACAAAGTATTGAATGTTTTTGTTTTAGTTGTCTTGCCATTTCTTTAGCACTGCTGAATTTCACTCATTTTTCGCTGTATATCCTTGCTGAATCTTTGAAATATTTTGCATTTCCCCCATTTCTTCCCAGCCCCCTTCCCAATACATAATTCTAAGGACAAACCTCCACCTTCATTTCACAATGAAGTTTCTTTTCTATCACATACTCTGCCACTGTTTCATGCAGAGGCCTCTCTCCCTTTCTGTCATGGCTCCATACTGACTGGAAGTACAGGCAAGGGTCTTTTCTCAGTTCTGTCAATCTGCCCATCTGCATTTCTAATACACTCCTCCTCATAATATCTAGGCATCATATGCAAGATTAAAGATATAACATTGTTTCTTTCTGAAAAGAACCTCATGCTCCGCCCCATTTTCAGATGACTTCTTGTGCAAGTTACATAGTCTTTCTATGCCTCAGTTCCCCATATGTAAAATGGGGCAAATAGGAATTCTCTTCCTCTCAGTGATGTTGTGAGGCTAAATACATTAAAGACTATGCAGTGCTCAGAAACTGTGGTAAAGGCATTGGGCCACATAAGGTCTGTGCATAGATATGGTGACACCTTTGGAAATGAACAGTAGAGGGTGACTTGCCCCAGTACAGCTCCCTACCACAGAGTAGTTCTTAACCACCACTTGGCAAAATGAAATCAAACTCTAGGAACAAGGCATTAAAAACAACTTCCCTAATAGAGTCTCTTAGGACCCAAATGTTTTTCAAATAAGATATCTGCTGCTGGGCGGAGAGAGGGTAGGAGGGAGGGGAGTCAGAGGAATTTTTCCTTTCACAGTTTAACTGCAATTTTTGCTCCTCCAAAAGACAATGAACTTCCACCTTTCCGAACAGCTAGTCATTTCTGACAGCGCAGGACTTCTGCTGTATATAGTACAGTATTTATAATGTTTCTGAAAGTGTCTCTTTGATTACATTATTCCTTTGTCTGACCTATACTTTCAGATAAAAGTGTTTTGCTTAGAAACTACATAATAAATCACCTGTAGGAAACAGACAAGTTCTATTGGGAACTAAATGTGAAAAATGGTTTAACAGAAACTAAGTGTAAATGATGGAGTTCTGTTACTAGTTTGGCTCTGCTGGAAGAAAGTAAAAGTAATGTACAGTAGGCATATCTCAGGGTCACTGTAGTCATATGTCAAATGCTGCAATGGTACTTTATTTGGCGAAGGGATCAAAGAAAAGCATTTTTATTATTATTCTTTTTGTATGTTAAGATATGGAATAGTTTTTCCTCCCTTTTTATCTTTACTACAACTATGCTACAGTTTCACTGATCTTAGAGATGAGATCACCCGCTCCGCTCCAGAATAGGATTAGGTTTCAGTAGTAAAAAAAAAAAAAATTATATAAGTGCTAAGTGCATAAGACCTACCTTCCCTGTGTCAGGTGGGAATTATTCTACATCTCTATAAATCCTGTCTGCCTTACATTTTTTGTCTCCAAAATAAATGCTATCCTGGGAATTAGGGGTTTCATGGTGAGCAAACTATCACGTGTTTAGATGTGTCACAGTAAATCTCCAAGAGGCTTCAAAGCTGAAAGAGGAGACACAAACGTTCTTCACTTAGGAAGCTTGAATTAAATAAATAAAGTAAGGCCCAGCATGTAACAGCTAAAATGTTCCTTTTCATATGAGTGCCAGTTATTCTCCCCTCCTTTCTCCCCTGGCCCATTCTCCTCCCTACTCCCCCAAAACAAAAGAAAAGACAGTTTCAAGTGAAATAACCAGTCTTTGGAATATTTGTCATGAGTGGTCCCTGGATTCAAAATAGCTTTGGCATGACCATTGTATTTTACTAGTGATATTCTGCAAGAAGGTACCAAAATATACATTAGTTACCTTAATGGTACACAATTATCCTATATTAAATAAATACTAGAGTATTCTTTCTTTAATATACATATTAGAATTACAGGCTCATGCTTTTCATGGAGAAGGTCTAAGGGTCGATCCTTGCTGATTATGTGGGGAAGTCTGACAATGGGAGGAAATTTATTCCGTAATATTGTAAATAAGTTTCTGAACTCCTAGTAAATTAATTGGGAAATGAGGGACATAAACCCCTCATGAGATAGGACCTTGAGATAGCCAACATCCTGTAAGTACTCAGAGATGAACACTACAACCATTGCCATGTACTGACTGCACAGCTACCAAAATTGTTTTGCTTGTGGTATTATTTACCACACCTTTGACTCAGAAAAGGCACATCCCATGAGAATAACTCGAAGTCATCATGATATATGTGATAGTTTCTATTCTGAATTTTTTTTTAAAAAGCTGATGAAATTAATGAGGAATGACAAAAAGAAAAGGAAACCATCGAATGGTGTAGCCCAAGTCAAACCTGAGCAAGAAGCACAGGGGGTTAAAACAGGAGCACAGTAATGTAGGTGTAAGCAAATGAACCGTCTAATCAATAATTAACAATTCGTTTTCTTCTGTCTTTTATCTTTACTTTTTTCTCCCACTCTTCTATCCTATGTTTCTGTTTTGCATTTTCCATGTTCCTGCAATTAATTAAAAAACAAAATCAAAGCACAAGGTTACAAAGTTTCATTACTGAAATCCTGTTGGAGTGAAAAGTTCTGGTTCTCCAATCCCATTAGTTTATGCTCGTGTTGGAGACTGGATGTGCATGTTTTATAGAATGCGTGATTCAAAAATGTCCTGCTCCTCATAGACAAGCAATTCACAATACTTCTGAGCAAAGGAGGCTTTGTTTTATAAATCTCCAATGTAATGTACATGCAGTTTGGTGTCATGTTATATTGTCATATGACAAGACATGAACCAATGTAAGCCATCATAACATGGCACAAAGCGATTTATGAGTTACACCTTTTCTGATTTTTTGGTTTAAGAAAAGGATCTCTCTCTTTTTTTCCCCGCACAGGTAGAAATTGATGCTCAAAAGAAAATCCCTTGTGTTACCTGGAAACTGACAGATGCCCCTATTTTCTGACTATCCAAATTAATCTGAACATGGCTCTACCCAGCCAATCTACTGGTTTCTTTACTTTCCAACACTTACCAGTTTTGAATGTCAGTGGTGTACTAAGTTGGTTAACTGTTTGCTTTAGGCAGGGAGAATACTGGTTCTGGCATGCAGTTAAACCTGTGCTTTTCCCAACTGGACAACTAATGGAACCAACGAAAGGTAGAGCTGCCTAGTTAGGAAGATCTTTGTGTCTCAAATCCATCCCAGAGGCCAAGTGAGGGAGTCTACTTCTGCGATGGTTGAATTTGAAATATAATTATGTACACCTTAAAGCCACCAAAACAAACAGATACGTACTCATACAAAGTAGTTGCCATTCAAGACTGTGTTGTTCTATACTGATTGCAATAGCATAGTACAGGCAGGAGCCACAGTGTATTTAGAAAAGTTAATTTTGAGGTTTTATGGGCAATCAATGTGTGTGTGAGCATTGTGTGTGTAAAACCAAAGAGTAATTACACTCATCTGTTTGTCCTCAGTTCTGACTGGGTGTCTTGTGCCAGTCTACTATACTCCTGTAGAGTCTGAAACGTGAGGCAACAGTTGAAATCCTGGCAATTTTACTTCACTGCATACGATGCAAAATGGCCGAGGCAGCCCATACATCCTATTTCAGAGAACTCTCCGTGTAGGCTTCACACCCTTTTAGATTTTTTTGTTTTATAAAACAATTGGTAACTTGTTTCCTTGAGCAATAGTTGGGTAAAATATTACCCTCGGGTTAAAAAGTTTTACTTCCAATTGTGATATTCCGCTTTCAGCATTATTTCACACTCTTGGTAACTTTTCTAACCCTTAAGAAATATTGTACCACTATTGCCTTCAAACCAATCACTATTTATTATACTGTATATATAGCGCTGTCCAAGTACTATGGCAAAGCTAGCAAGAAAGATTACATGGAAGAACTTCAGGGTTTCTCGATCCTTTTTAAAGGGAAAAGTTACAGAACTTGGAGATCTTACACATTAATTCCCTGCATGATTTCAGTGTGTCTTCATGGAAGGTGGTAGTTTTGTGTTTATCTACACAGAAGAACCCTCTTATAGGGTAAACTTTGATTCAGTGCACTGGAGGATACATACTCCATTTAAACCCCACTTAATTCTCAGGTTAAAGTCTTAAATGGGATTAAAGTAAAACACCTTCTGTCTAGGTGGTGGTTCTCTTCAGTTAGAGCTGCACTGTGCATTGAAACAATTCAGGACTTTCCGTTCATTTCAGTATAAATGGAGTTTTGTCCTATTAGAGTTCCATCCAAACCAGTTCCACTCTACACAGGCACTGTATTTATCAACATTTATCGTAAGGCATAGATATGGGGCCAGATTCTGCTTTGGTTAGATGAGAGCAAAAATTGTCCTTTAAGGTCCAAATAGTAAATGGTAAAAAAAGATGCAACCACTGTGAAAAAATTCTATAATGTTCTGAGACCCGCCTTCTTTAGTCAGCAAAACTTTTCTCTTTCTCTGTCTATATAATAAAATGGATACACCTTCTTACTAATCCAGGGTGATTTTTTTTTAATCCTTTCACTCCTGAATGATTTGCTATCACATCCACAACAGCAAGGGAGTAGATCTTCAGCTGGTGTAAATTGCCATAACTCCATTGACTTCAGTGGAGCTATGGCAATTTATACCAGCTGAGGATCTGCCCTTTGGGTACCAGTGGCTCATATGGGTATAAAGGGAATTGTGAGGCTAACAGGACAGCTCATGACTTAGTCTAACATATGGTGGCCATATAGCACATTTAAACTCCTTTCCATCTTCCGAAGTTTTAATCTTTTTTATGTTGCTGGTTACCTCTTATTTCTTCTCTCTGTGTTGTGATAAAATGGAGGTGGGAGAATATTAATGGCACTAATGGCTGAAACCCTTGGTATTTATCAAAAAGCAATGGGGCAGCACCAATTTGAAATGGAATGTCAGTATTGTGATGAGGGTCCACTGCCCTTCGAGGTGACCACAGTAAAAGGATTAAGACAGTTGCATCTGACTGATAAATATCTATTTAAGAGCTACTTGTTTTTGTTTCATTCACAGACTGAAAATCCAGTGTCCCCTTAAATTCTCCCTTGACAAATGGAGTTTGAAAACAATGCAGGACAAAGAGAAATATGCCCCTGATATAATTATACCTTCTGCAACTTAAATTTTAGACATTCAGTTTCCTCTCTTACTTAAATGTATCTCTGTATTTTAATAGGAACATTCAGCTATGCTTTTATTAATGCAAAAACGTTAAAGCACCAACCCTGAATTCTAAAGCCTTAAAGGGCTGTTTCGAACAGAACCTGTCATAAAATGTGCTCTCAAGCATGTCCCCTTTAAGAGATTCAAGAATTAAATGTTCCCGTATGTGAATTTTATTTTGTACAGCACATTTGCTTTATGGCTACAATTAAGTTAGATGTGCCGATAACAATGTCTGCTTTCCATTTTAAATCGCACATTTCAGACAGTGTGCATTGTTTTATTATCTAATCCACATGCTTTTAATTGCAATTATGGTCCCTTATGAGTCCCCTGGGAGGGCATGATTGCAATTAAAAATGTAATTTAAATGTTAATTAATTACATTCATTTTCTAAACTGGGAAAATTTCATTTATTATTTTCATGTGTTGTGCACTTATCCTAAATGCATTACCTTCTAAATGTTTTTTTTTCTAAATTAAGTGTTATGTTTATAAAACAGGGTGTTTAATACCCTTTAAAATTTTGTTGGAATGTTTATACAAATTATTACTTTAAATTAATTGATTCTGAGCTCTATGTGCAATCTATATGTGCCATGAAGAACAGAAAAAAGGGTATATTTGATATTTTGCTGAAATGACATTACCATAAGCACCAAAAAGTTCATTAGAAATGTTTATTCTGTATGCACTCTGATACACCTTTTACTAGACAGAAGAGAAAAAAACCCCAAACCTAAAGGGTTTAAAGTGTGTATTTTTATGATTAGGTGACCAAATTCTAATGTCCTTACTTAATTTTTACTCATGCCTTATTCAGGTAAACCCCCACAATGAGAATTGGTGCAGTTCCATGTACACATTGGGTAAATACACATGCAAATGGCTAGCTGTTATTTTCATTTTAATATTTTTATATATTTCAATAGCATCCAATGGACATATCAGGATCAGGGTCCCATTCTGCTTGGTGCTAGACAAACTGTTCCTGCAATCAGGAGCTTAAAATATAATTTGTAAGATGTTGCAACAAGTGTAACAAACAGTGGGAAAGAGGGAAGGTGGATGAAGGTAATGGCAGTATGGCCAACTCCACATGTTCAAAAATTCAAAAATCATGAGATTTTAAAACACTAAGATTCTTTTTTCTTGTTTTCTGTTTTTTGAACCTTTAGGATTCACTTGGGTCATGTTTTCCATCTTTTCTCTGCAACCAGGAGGACTAGAAGCCTACTTTTCTGGGGTTTTTTTGGGGGGTGGGGGTTGTTTTTTAAAGAAAGCTGAGATTTTCACATAATCCCATGACTCCAAGAGTTGGCACTTCTAGAAAAAAAATCAAATAATTATGAGAGTTGTGATAAAATCCCAAGAATTGTCAACACTGTAACAATAATAAGTTAATATAATTGCATACTCTATCAATGGGCCATATTCAGAACCATTTCCATTGGCTTCAGTGGGCTTTGGATCAAGTCCAGTATTCACAATCTGATGGTTCTGAATTCTTTGAAAGTTTTTTTTTTCTCCTATAAATAAATATCTGCAATCACTGACCTACAATGGTCTGCAGAGAGAACTACAACCTACGTTGTCTGCTTGGAACATCAAGTGATTTCCCAGGTTTAGCAACCCTCTTAATTAGGGTTGCTAGGAAGCATTACGATTAACAAAATAAAACAAGGGAATGGGGGAAATAGTGAGCTATAGCCCTGCTTATACAGTCATAAATCATTCTTACAAGGTTTGGATATGTACAATAGTTGACTAATATGAGGCAATGCTTTTATTCCCCCCCACTAGGGAAAGATCTCATTACCTTTGTAAGTATTAAGGCAGGTCTAATATAGTTTTCATGCATGAATTAGTCCTGTTTTATAGGTATTTATTTTTCCTGTGTTCCATTAGAATCGTATGTAATTCTGAAACAGCAAAATCCTATAAACCCTTTTCCTCATACAGGTAGTCCTTACTCACATGAGTAGTCCCATTAAATTCAATGGATCTACTCATATGGGTAAAGGTTTACAGGTTTTGGCCCATAGTTTGGTTAATTCTTTCCTGGGTAAGACCTGTGAAGTCTTACTCTTAGTTAACAGTTCTATAAGTTCTTCCATCAATTCAAGATGTTGCCGTTCACTTGAGATGAAGAGATCAGAACAATTACATGACACCTGATAACCCTCATTGGCTATCTATTGAAAAAATCAGATTCTAAATAATTACTACTGTACTTTTAAAGCTGTTCATTACATGTCTTACTTATTGTGTGACCTAGATAATTTCCCTAAATTAACCTCTCTTACCTTCCATTTCCTCTGCTACCCTGCTGTTACCTTTCCCAGAATTGCTCCATCATTACATAACTCATTCACTGGATGGAGAAGACAGAGATGCTATGCTGAGTTTTAAAGTGACATTAAGAACCTACTTGCCTAAGCGTTCATTTGCATCTTGTTCACTAGACTTGTCATGGAGATGGTGAGATAATATATTATGAGATGTGTACTGAATTAGCTGTCAATTTTAGTGAAGCTCTCCCTTAGGTATGTGAGGAGAAAGCTGTTGAACGATCCTCATTCTTGCAGGGTTTTTTTCCAGCTAAGATGTTGTTTTAGTCCCCCAAACCCCAGCCGGTTTTAGCAAGGCTGCTGTCAGCTGTGACTCCTGCTAGGCACTGGCAGGGCTGTAGTTTGTGCTGGTTACCGATTGCACTTCTGTGTAAACTGTAGGGGCCATATTCATGAAATCATGGTGTCACCACAGTCAGAATACAGGGGCAATATCAAAAGCTTGGGGTGAAAGGCTACCCTTTGCCCTCTTCCCTCCATGAGAGCTGCAGGGATTGGCCCCAAGTGAGAGTGGTCTTTCAACTGTAGGTGTGTCCTCTCCTTCAGCTGGATAGTACCTATGTTGTGGTCAGCAGCACACACAGGGGGAGCCCATTTCTCCTTAGGGCAGCCGCAAAGAAAATGAGGCAGGCCATCTCTGGCCCATCTCATGCCTGCAAGATGGCCCTTGTGCTGGATGTGTAGCGAGCACTCCCTGTACTCCCATTGCAATACTCCCATTGGGGAGTACGCTTGTGGTAGCACGTTTTGGGAGCTCGTCTACTGTGCCTGCAGCGAGAGGAATGAATGAGCCCCTCGAAAGTTCTTTCCTTTGGCAAATCTAAGACACGAATAATGAGTAGCCATTCAGAAAAAATGAGAAAGAACAGTGGAACCTCAGAGTGACAAACACCAATTACAAACTGACCAGTCAACCGCACACCCCATTTGGTACTGGAAGTACACAATCAGGCAGCAGCAGAGACACACACACAAAAGCAAATACACTACTGTGTTAAACATAAACTACTAAAAAAAAAAGGGAAAGTCTCATTTTTCTTCAGCATAGTAAAGTTTCAAAGCTCTATGAAGTCAACGTTCAGTTGTAAACTTTTGAAAGAACCACCGTAACGTTTTGTTCAGCGTTATGAACATTTCAGAGTTACGAACAACCTCCATTCCCGAGATGTTTGTAACTCTGAGGTTCTGCTGTAAAATGAATGATCCCAGCACTGACACCGACTCCCTCTGTGGCCGTGGCAAGTCATTTGGTAAAGGCTGGGCCAATTTAAACAGCAGGGTGCTCTGTACCTCTGAAAATTAAGCCTTTGTCCTTTTCAGCTCAATTTCTCCATCTGTAAAAAAGAGGAATATGCTTTCTTACCTAGTTCATGTTAATGACTGAGAAGGTGGTGGGAGTTATTTATTATAATTTATTAAAATAGCCACAAAGAGGCAGATAGTCATTGTCCTAGTGTGTACAATGCACAGGTAAACAAGTCACTACCTCATTGATTAGCCTGGCAACCACTGCAGAAGAGTGGGGGACACCTAACATTGTACCCTGCTGACATCACTGTACATCATGCATCTTTGTAAGATGGGTCTCATTCTCTTCCCATTGGGAAAGGTAGCAGTAACGGGTATGAAAGATCAGATAAAAAAATTAGACAAACCAATCATTTCTGCCTGAGATCACAGCATATTGCATTCCTTACTCTCCAAAGAAAGTTTAAATCCTCAAAGGATACTTTATTGTCAAGGTAACCAGAAAAAAAAATTATATGGCTTCTACCTCTATTTACATGCTTGTTTACTTGCCTGTTCACTTTAAAAAAATGTAGTTACCTTAGCAACAGCAACATCATATGGCTCTGAGGCTTACTCTGTGCTATGGAGCATCTTCTGCAAGGAGCTCATGAATCCATCTCATAGACTCGTGTGCTTGGTCCTGTGGAGTGTTGGGATAGTTTATGCACTACTTGGTACACTCTTTGTTTTAGCAGACTGAGGGCTAAATTATGCTTTGCAACGGCAAGAGTGATGTGGGAGGGAGAGGAGGTCACATGCCTTCTGGACTCTGGAGGCAGTGCAGTGAGGCGTGAGCCTTGCTACCCCTTCTGAAAAGATGCTCCCAATTCTTTTCCCTGCAAAAGGGCTGGGGATATGGTCCCACTCAGAACCATACCCTCCAGGCTGCGTGTGCTGCAGGCTGTGCTAGCCCTGCAACTTCTTTGCAGCTGAACGACAGCTGCCTCTTGCAGAGTTGCCCTGTGCCTAGGGAAGGGTTCCCTGAGTCTTTTCCCCATCTCTAGGGCACCCAGTCAGGGGAAGCAATCATTTGGTCCTGTGGATATATTTGTGCTGCTTCTCTAAAACTATAGCATGAAGCTCAGCAAAAGGAGAGCAGGGAAAGGTCCCAAGCAGAAGTGCTACAATGAAACAGACAGAGGGTCTGTCTACACTGCACTCAGGACATGCGATTGCAGCATGTGTAGACATACCCAAGCTAGCTTTGACCTATCCAGATCAAAGCTGTTTCACGTAACAATACCAGTAAATCCTCAGCCGCATGAGTGACTGAACAGACTAGGCCCCAACCACTCCGGTCCCTGGGTACATACTCAAGCAGCCACTGCCTGTCCTGCGCTGGCTTCACTGGTATTGTTACTTGAACTAGCTTTGCTCTAACTAAGTCAAAGTTAGCTCAGGCATGTCTACATATTCTTCAATCACACCTCGTCCTGCCGTCTAAACATATCCAGAAAGATAGAGTGGCTTTAGGGATATACTCTTTCCTTTATTCTAATAAAGTTCCTTGTTCAGTGATGCAGTGGGTCAACAAACAGTACGTTTTTAGGTTTCAGAGTAGCAGCCGTGTTAGTCTGTATCCGCAAAAAGAACAGGAGGACTTGTGGCACCTTAGAGACGAACCAATTTATTTGAGCATAAGCTTTCGTGAGCTACAGCTCACTTCACTTCACTACCTTTTTAGTACACCCTCCTGATATACAGTGAAGCGATTGATATGTCCAGATTGTTTAGAAATTAGAAATCTGAAACATTTACATAATAAATTGTAATTGACCCGCAGAGAGGTCTATATTCCCCTTGAATTGTACAGTATTCATAACTTTCATTGAGGCTAATCTGACAATGCAGCCGATGAAATTCCATTGTAAGGTTATTCCTTTGTTAACCAATAAACACAGTCACAGGAAAGCACAGGACTGGATGCAAATTCCAAAAGCTGCACTGTTTTCATTTTCTTTATAGTAGCAAAGAAAAGGCATAATCTTATACTAAAGGGGTTGAAACAGAATACTAATATCCTTTCTGATCATTATTCGCCTGAGTCTTCAGCTCTCATGGGGAGGGGGTTTGATTTATCACTTCGTTCAAGAATAATTTGAAGAATAACTGATGGCCGTGACCCTAGATACTATTGTTACACTGTCTATTGTGCAATGCAGACTATACATACAGTGCATTCCATGAAAACAACACTGAACCATAGCAAACCCATGACAAATTATTAGGGTTCAGCCAGCATGGCAAATATATATATATATAGGTAAGTGTGGTTTTCTTTGTACTTGGAAAAAGCAAAGTTTCCATATGGCGACTGTATCAAGGCAGTTGTAACCATTGCAAATTCCAGCAAAGTACTGCAGCCACATCTTAATGCTGCACCCAGGACTACTGTATGCTACACACCATTATTTAAACAGAAAAACATCAGACATCACAGCGTGCCCACTTTTTCAGCAGGATGGACCACCTCTCATTTGAGAAACTGTCGTCATTCACAGCAGAGGTGGTTTTAACAAAAGATGTAAATCACACGAGGGGCAGGATATATGTGTGTTGGGTGCAGGGCGGTACTAGTCTATCTATAATGCTGAATTGCTTGCATTGTTTATTCTAGTATCATTTACAGTAAGTTATAGTTGTGGGTGCTTGCTGCTTGTGTCCCACACTGTCATTTCAGATACCATGCAGGAGCCTGTTAGTTTTTCAGAGCTTCAAGCTTCAGGGGAGCAAAGGCGTTGGGACCATAATTTTACTCCTTTCCTGGTTTCCCTTCTAGAGGAGATCTTAAGATGAACTGTGAGTTTGCTGAGTAGCATATTACTCTGTGGGTAGTCCCCAAAAGTACAGTGAGCTAAGTAATTGCTTGTGCCAGTTTGATTCTAATTTTAATAATGTATGTAAGGGAGCTACTCTATAAAACACCCTCATCTTAGTTCCTTTCCTTGATATGTTGTCCTCATTTTGCACATCTACTGATTGTCCAGTTGGCTTTAAGTAAACCACCATCATGTACATCACCACTGAAATGGGCCAGATTTCTCAAAACTAGTGCTGGTCTTATTTTAGTATAATAATTATATAGAGTCTGCAAACTCATGCAGTGCAACTGTGATTGTAAGGAAAGCTAGAATTCAATGTAATCAAATGATCTAGTGCCAGATTTTGAAAAGTATTTAGGTGCCTAAAAATGCAGATAGGCACCTACATGGATTTTAAACAGCATCTAAGCAAATTAGGTCCTATTTCCCACCTAAATTGCTTAGGCACTTCCGAAAATTCCCCTGCAACTTCAGGAGCTTAAATGTCTTTGAATATCTGGCCCCTAGTCTTGCTTATTATGATCCTCAAGCCACTTCTGATTTACTCCTTTTATGCCATTTCTGTAATCTGTCCTCTTCTGTATATCCCCTCTGCCAAAACTCAGATGCAAGATTGGACCTCCCCTCTACTGCTCTCCTCTTCTGAGATTTTACCCCTACATAATATGACTTGCATTATTTTTGGTTCTTTTAACCGCATTTCTCCTTTCATTTATCTGCTACTTTCCTGTTCTACATTACTTTAATTGAGCTTGTATGTTCTTCAGGGCAAAGACCATGTTATTTTTTTAAAATCTCTGTTAAGTGCCATGCAGAGTTATGGCATGATACGTGTTTGTTATGTATTATTAGTTAATAATAGTTTATTTTACTTTCAGCACAATGATTTTTTCCCCTACATCCTTTACAAGGCAATCTGAGAACTGGATTTCCCCAGCAAAAGTGACTCATTGATGTTGAGTTTCAGAATTATTTTTCAGCCTTTCTCTGGAGAGTGGCACAAACTGTATCTCTTACTCCTAAGAAAAGCAACCCTTCCCCTGAGCTGGTATGATCAAGAACAACAAAGTCACTGTGCTCAACTGTCTAATCAATTTCAATTGCTATTGACAGTGCTGAAAACCAAATGTGGCTGCCTTTGAGAGGGGATCTCAGTTTGATACCACAAGTGCACTGAGCTAACTATGCTGATAAATAGTGTCCCCTTTTAGATACATATGGATTAGAACAGTGATTCTCAATTAGGGGGTACACATAACCCTGGGGTTACGCAGAAGTCTTTCAGAGGATACATCAGCTCATCTAGATATTTGCCTAGTTTTACAACAGACTACATAAAAAGCACCAGCGAAGTCAGTACAAACTAAAATTTTATACAGATAATGACATGTTTATACTGCTCTATATAGTAGACACTGAAATGTAAGTATAGTATTTATATTCCAATTGATTTATTTTATAATTATATGGTAGCAATGAGAAAGTAAGCAATTTTTCAGTAATAGTGTGCTGTAACACTTTTTTGTATTTTTATGTGTGATTTTATAAGTAAATAGTTTTTAAGTGAGGTGTAACTTGGAGGGTAAACAGAGGTGAAAGTGGGCTGGTACAGCGTACTGGTAAGAAGTGGCCGCCAGTATGGGCCCGTTCACAGCCAACCTTAAAGCGCTTCTGCCCCTTTTACCTGTGCCCTCCCATCACAGCCCTGCCAGTAGGGTCGTTAAAGCTCTTTAACATCGCTGCCCCTTCCCCCCACCAGGCCGCCAAGGAGGGGGAGGGTCGGCAAAAGGGCAGCTGCCCCGGGACCTGGCGATTTAAAAGAGCCTGGGACTCCCAGCCACCGCAGCAGCGGCAAGAGCCCCGGGCTCTTTAAATTGCCGCTGGAGCCCTGGGCGGCGTGGGCCGGGCAGCACTGAAGGACTGGCTGGGGGAGGCTGATGCCCCCAGCTCCGCCCCTTCTGTCTGAGCCCCGCCCCTTCCTCCCAAGGCCCCGCCCCTTCCAGGGGCCCAGAATCAGGCCCCCGGACTGGTAAGACTTTTCAGTTATTTTCACCCCTGAGGCTAAGCAAGACAAATCAGATTCCTGAATGGGGTACAGTAGTCTGGAAAGGTTGAGAACCATTGGGTCAGAAAACAGAGTAGCATGTTGTCCAAGTTAAAGAATTCCACCCAATGTGCTGAGTCCTCTACATTTTTAAGCTAAGGTATTATTTCATTTGGGCCCATCGATCGAGCAATTCCAAAAATCAACATTAAAATTGGCCTGTCACCATACCTTCTTCCTGCTGTGTATACATTATCCAGACCACACAGCTATTGGAAAGTGAAGGCTGTGGCTTTGTTCACCAGCATAGAGAGTATGCAGTCAGAGATCACTCTTTTAGCTCTCAGAATAAGATATGGTACCTTTGCACTCAGAAACACCCAGTGTTTCGAGTGACCTCTGCAGAACGCTCTACCATCTTCTACCCCCTCATTCTATATTCCTCACCCTGGAAATCTCTGCCTGCTCCCTGCATTGATTTAACTCCTTTTGAAATGGCCAGCACATAGTAGAAAACTCAGTGGCAGTCCCTGGGGAAAAAAACTGCTAATGCTATGACGAGTTGCTTGCTGCCAAACATAGAGCAAATTCTTTCCTTTTGTTCCTTTTTAATTCTCTGTTTCTCCCATTTGTCAGTGGTGGTCCCGGAACACACACTACATTCCAACAGCAGTGATCATGTTCTACAAATTCGAGCAGGAGCCATCCATACACTTAAAAATAACAACAGAAATCATAACTAATACATAGCACTTACATACCGCTTTTCATCCAAAGACCTGAAAGGCCTTTACAAAGGTACGTCAGTGTCATCAGAATTTGTGCCCACTTTACAGGTGGAAAGTGAGGAGCTAAAGTGACATGTCCAGTATCACATAGTACTTTCCTAAACTGGGTCTCCTGACTCTCAGTTCTTTGCTTTAACTCCTAGATCACATAGCTCAGGATTCTGTTTTCCCTTCTCCCTCTTTTTCATTGTCTTTAATATCTTAAAACATACGGTGTTTGCCCCCAGATGCGTCCTAGTACCTGACTAATACACATCACATTTCAGGGTATTCTTCAATAGCACTTATTTAAGGGAAACAGATCTCCAGCTGCTTAGCTGTCTTTGTCACTTTATTCATTCTCTCCCTTATTGGAATCGTTTTTCTTTGCTGAAGTTTCTAAAGCACTCATAAGCAAAGAAATATTCACTTTGCCAAATATCCCCTTTTTCAAAGCAGTTGGCAATTTTGCACAGAGGTAGCTGGCAAAAGGCAGATATGCTAGTGAAACAAGAAGGGAGAGTCAGCCAAGAAGTCCCTTTGATGATTATGTTAGGCTGTCCAATTTTCTCTGTACTATGTGGTGGATCTGGCTTTGTGCAACTACTTCAACACCATGAGGAAAAATGTTCCTGTCATTAAGGAACTGGCTCAGGATTCAGGAGTTGTGGGTTCAATTCCTAACTTTATGACAGACTTCTTGTGTGACCTTGAGCAAATTAGTCTCTCTGTGCCTCAGTTTCCCCCGGTAATGCTTCCTTTCTCTCAACCTTGTCCATTTAGATTGTAAATTCTTCAGGGCAGGTTCTATCTCAGAGGTGGGCAAACTATGGCCCCCAGGCCTCATCCGGCCCATGGGACCATCCTGCCCATCCCCTGAGCTCCTGGCCCCGGAGGCTAGCCCCTGGCCCCTCCCCTGCTGTCCCCCTCCCCTGTAGCCACGCCACCACATGGGAAGCTCTCTGGGTGGCGGGGCTGTGCGCTCATGCAGGGCAGCGCGGCAGCGTGTCTGGCTCCAGCGCAGCTCCCAGACATGCTACTCTGAGCAGCATAGTTAGGGGCCGGGGGGTTGGATAAGGGGCAGACCGTCCTGGGGGGCAGTCAGGGAGCAGGGGGTGGTTGGATAGGGGGTGGAGTTCCGGGGGGGGGGCAGTTAGGTGCAGGGGGTCCAGGGAGGGGGTGGTCAGGAGACGGGGAACAGGGGGTGGTTGGATAGGACAGAGGTTCTGGGGGGGCAGTCAGGGGACAGGGAGCGGGGGGGGGGGGTGATAGATAGGGGGTGGAGTCCTGGGGGGTGGTTAGGGGCAGGGGTCCTGGGGGGGCTGCCAGAGGACAAAGAGCAGGGGGGCGTTGGATGGTTGGGATGTTCTGAGGGGGGTGGGAAGTAGGAGGGGGTGGATAGGCGCCGGAGGCCAGGCTGTTTGGGAAGGCATAGCCTTCCCTACCTGGCCCTCCATACAGTTTTGCACCCCTCAGGCCAAAAAGTTTGCCCACCCCGGTCTATCTCCTACTCTGTCTTTGTCCTGCCCAAGGGGCCCTGATCTCAGTGGGGGGCCTGTATTGGTATGTCGGTGGGAGAAAGCCTTCCAGCCCAGATTGACAGTCTTGGGCTTCTTGAGCCAGGGCTTTAAAAATTGCTGTGTAGATAGTGCTCTGAAGTTGTGGATCGAGTTCTGAAGCCCCTGCACTTCTCCTTAAGCTTCAGAGCCCATGCTGCAACTTCAAAGTGTCTACACATCTATTTTTAGAGCACTAGTACCAAGCCCTGCTAACCTGAGTCTGTCCATCCAGGCTGAGAGGCTCAACCCCACAGGCAGTGTAGACATACCCTTGGTGCTACTGTAATACAAATAGTGTTCATACCATCTTGGGAACTACTGCTCAGTCTGTCTGAAAACCACCTTCCAATTGGGCATTTGTTCTACTGTGCACTTCACTTTCCCTACCTCTTATACTCCAGTTGCTGCTTCTCTAGCCCTTCTTCTCGTGCATGCCCTGTCTTGATTAAATGACAAAAAGGTCAATGAGTCAATCTGGGAAGGTTACAGCAAGTCCCTTATTACCCAGATGAACTCTGGAGCCAGCTACAATCTGTGATGCCAGCCTGCACATTCTGCCTCTCACAGCTTCTTGGCATTCATTTTTCCAGCTCCAACAGGCACAAAATTCTGCTGCTGCTTAGGAACATGATTGGCAGTATAGTTAAGAGAAAAACATTGCTCCGCACCTAATGCACAATACTCCCCCTTCTTTTCCATGCCTGAACGCTACCTACTGCCTTCAGAAACATCCACAATGGCTGGGATGACAGCTTGCCAAACCCAGTCACCACCATTTCTCTTGCAATGGCCACAGACCAAAGCGGCCGTTACAGCCGAACGCCAGGGGCAGATTGCATTGTCATGACAGTACAAGACGTTGATCCATGTAGCAAAAAGGCCTTTCCTACATATGTCCTTTAGCTATGACCTCTTACATTTCTTTGCTGGTCCCGAACCAGTCAATCAGTTTGAGACCTCACTCTGCCACCTGTTTCCCCCGGTGCCCTCCTATCAGTAAGGTTGCAGGAGAATGGCCACTCATGTCTCAGGAAGAAACCTGAGTTGAGCTTTTTGGTTCTCTTTAGATCTGCTAGTATGGCTATTATTCAGAGTTGCACAGTTGTTCCCTGGGTACAAATGCTGCAATGCCTTCCCTTAAGTTTGCTCTTTTGATCACTGGTCTTCCCCGTAGCCCGGAGATGATTTTCCTTTGTGACGAACCAGCTATTTCACTGGTTAGTTTTTGTCTTGTCACCGAGGGTATTTTCTAGCCAAAAGGAGGAAAGGCAAGACTTGTGCTTAAAGCACAGTTGTGGACTCAGGCACTCTGAGTTCAATTCCTGGCTGTGTCAACTTCCTGTGTGACCTTTGCCAAGTCATTTAACCTGGCTATGTCTCAGTTTCCCCATCTCTAAAAGGAAACTCTCATTTGCACAGCATTCTGGATTATTATTCATTATCTCTAGGGTGCTCACAGAGTGGGGAACACTTTATGGCACTAAAAAACTACAAAGTATTTATTAAACTCAGGAGGTGGAAGCAGCTGCCACTTATGGTGCTTCCTCCATCAGTCCTTCAGGGGAAGGTTTTTATCTTTACAATCTAAACACAACATTTTTATTCTGCTCTTGTTGAGGGTTAATGAGGGTATTTAAAATAACCCAACCTTTTCTGACCTAAGCTGGAGGGGAGCCCCATCAAAATGAACGAGTCTGATCACTCCGTTAATTCTCTGTGCGCTTTTTAGTTAAAGCCGAAAGCAATGCTGCCTCGCACGTAGCATAAATGATTTCTAAACTGCAGTGGAAAGTTCCAGTGAAGTCAGTTGCATTGGCCCTTTCCTCTTATTCTTCAATAAACAGTAGACACAGGGCAACAATGATGGTTTGACAATAGTTGCACATCCTGGGATTTTGCCACTCTCATGAAAAAAAATATTGTCATGAACAAATGAATGTTGACAGTGACCATACCAAACAATTCAAGAAAAAATTGCAGTTTTATATGTATTCCTGCTCCCTTTGTCAATATTTTAAAGATGGCTCTTATTTCAGAGAAGGTATTGATCGCGTATAGGTTAGGCCCCTGGTTCCATTTGTCATTTCTGATATTATAGCGTGTTATCGTTTAAAGCTGTAATAGGAGAGGTGGCTGAGCTTAAAGCAAACTGGTTGTCTGAAGCTTTGATAAATGGCTAGATGGTCTTTGTTTCTGCAGCAGTGAGCAGTTGGCTGCTATTTGCTTTACCTTTTATCCAAGAATAACTGTGTGATGGGTTCTGGAAGTGAACAGTATCATTTTGTCAGATGTGGTTCAGAACTAGCCGGGTGGTCCTAGCTAAGCAGCTGAGGGATTTTTAACACCCGACAGGATGTTAGCAAAGGCCCTTTATAAATCTGAAACAGTTCTGGCTCCACATGGCTGCTTTTGGTTGGAAAGTTCTCAAAGCTGTTTATAAGGTGAGAGGACAGGAAATGCTGAGGGAAAGAATTGTGCTTTTGAAAGCAATTTTATTCACATGGAATGATCTTAAGAGATTGGAAGGCAAAGGACAGAAAATAGATTTTTGTAAGGAAAAGATGAAGTTGGAAGAATCTTGTGATTGTAAACACAGGGCCTGATTTTCAGACATGCTGAACACCCACATCTCCCCTTGACTTTGGAGTCTCTGATAATCAGGCCAGTACAGTGTTTATGCATTGTAACCTACAATATTGTCAGAGAGTAGGACACACATTCATTTCTACATAACACAGTCATTTCCTGGAGGTTTGCATCTGGACTCCATATTATCTGAACAATCAAAGTTCTGGAAATGGAGGGTGGTTCTTTTCTCTTTTTAGCAGGCAAAATATGGTGATCTTGGCTTTGCAAAAACCTCTTTATATACAGTATAAAGGAGGATGTCCTGGAAATCTTGCCAGGCAGTCACGTTCCCAGGAGATTTTACAATCTGATTTCCATGCCAAAGAGGTTCAGATAATTTTGATGGAGAATCTGGACTTTTAGATACTTAAACTTACTATATGTTCACCCATCACTAATTAATACCTTACAGTGGATTATAGTGCTATTTGGAATTATGCTTCATACCAGATTTTCTTTGGAGCAAGCATGGAAAATTTGTACTCCTTATTACAAGTTGTCTAGGTGAAAGAAATCACTCAAGTTCAGGGAACTGGACATAATAGCCTTGAGGTCTAAATGTCAGGTTTGCCACACCTAGGCTGCCAGACTGAGGTTCCAGTCGGGTTCATGAAGGCCTCTTCCACATTAGTTTTACAACCATATTTTAAAAAATATGCTTAAATAGGACTGAAAACTCAATTGTAACAAAGCTTGACTTCAGTTGCCATGTTAGAACAACGTTCAAGAACTATGCATCCCTGAATTAGAGTATTGTTGTTCTATTATAATCTGGTCCCCATTCACACTAGTTGGCCAAACCATGTTAAAACTTCATGTGGCAACAACTGTGTTTAAGCAGTTTTTAAATTTGATTACAATGCCAGTGTAAACAAAGGGCTCCACCCTGAACCCCACTAAGGCCTGTTGGTGACACTTTGATCATTCAAAAGGGACATATAACTGGCTTAAACCTCCAGATGGGGATTCCTCTTCCAGTTCCTCTTTCAAGTTCCTATTGGGGGTGGGGGGTGTTTTGGCAGGTCAGGGACAGAAGGGGGTGAGGCTGGACCCTTCTGCACTTACAAAATTTCTGTCTGTTACAGCTAAAATGTAGTCAAGAGCAGCCCTGTGGTTGCTCTAAAGCATGCTGGGGCCCACATAGGCCTCCAGCCTCCCCCTCAGTTTGGAAGCCACAACTGTACTCTGCAGTTCCCACACCTCCGCTATGCCCAGCGGAGACTCGGTGCAAGTCTTCTACCTTTCATCCTTCTGAAGCAGAATGCATTTGACTGTGGTGGTCTTTTGGATGAGACCTGGAAGATTGAGCTCCTGTCTGTTCTACATGTATATTAAAGGTGATGTTGCACTTTTCACAAGAACAGGGGTTTCCCAATGTGGCCTTGAATGAAATGTTCCTATTCACTGCAGTTGTGCTGTTTGACACTTGGTTGCCTCCCAGTGCCCCAGAGATAGCTGCATTTCAGTGGAGCTTTATCCTTCAGAATGAAAGATTCTGTATGAAGGTAAAATGTTATTCGGTCTATGGCAAATGTACCACTGAGAGCAATAGGTGGTAAATGCAGGATGACACCTGTGTGTGGCCGTAAGGTTACAGTGTTTAAAAATGTAGGAAAAGCAGGTTGTCAGATTTCAATAAATCAGTGGAAATGAATAGATACGCATCTCAAAGCGGATTGCTTCCTAGTGGGATGAAATTTGAATAATAATAATATCACACTCGAACCAACTCATGCCTGGACTAATGGCTAGCACAGGCAGAGTTCAGGTATAGGGACGACAACTTGTAGATATTACTGATGATACCAGGCGATGTCACTGCACATTTACGCACAGTATAAAAAAGAGAGGAGGAGGAGGAAGAAGCTGAGGATCAGTGCTCTGAGCTGCAGTTCGCAACAAAGAATTTTTGCTGTTCCAAACTGTCTAGACTTTTAAAAATAAAAGATGTGCAGTATTTACAATGCTCTTCAGTATTCATGAGGCTTGCTACTTGTTGTAAGGTGAGATGAAAACAATACTCAGTAGATTTTCATAAATGACACACAACTGTAAGATTGATAGATGATGCAGGTTTAATGTATGTGAAGTTCAGCGCCAACATCAAAGCTGTGATGTACCCAAACACTGGGTTTATTAAATTCCTGTTTTGTTAAATGATCATCCAAAGATTTTTGCCACTTCCTTCCACCTGAAAAGAAAGGAAGGTAGTAAAGAAGAAAGGGGGAGGGGAGGAAATCCAAGATATTCCACTTAGTTTTTCTGGAGAATTATATCAGGACTGAAAGAAACAAATATTTAGACATACTGCACAGAGATTAATGGGAGAGTCAGAAATACATGGAATCCACTTAAATTGATGTGATTTACTTATGAATGGTTAAACATAAGTATTCTCTGTCAAATGCCACACCTATTGTGTTAACCCTTTCTTTCCCCCAGCCTACCTTGCCTAAGTTAGTTAAATTGTTGTTAAAGGTTGGTGCACTGGGCAGAGAGAGTCCAGAGATCCTCTCCCACACCTCAGTGTGCTGGGGCAAAGCAGAGTAGGAGAAAAATACACTCTTAATTCCCTCTTCTGCACTAGGAGAAGGCTTGACTAATAAGCCTGCCAGGACCAATGACACTTCCTCTCCAATCCCCACAAAGTCCTGTTGAAGAACCGCTGCAGTCAACATCAGGAGCTGAGATGACAAGGAACCTAATATGCTACTCATCTTTGAAGCATCAGCAAAGGTGCATTGGGGAGTGAGTTGCCTAGCCTGCCCTGAGCCAACCTGTCTTTCACTAATAAGACAGCTCTTGGTAACCTCTGCTTAGCTGCTATAATTCCATTCTCAGACCCCATCTCTGGTGCACCTTTGGTAATTTAGCACAGGATTTTACCCTTAATCTGCAATCATTAAGTGGGCTGTCTGCCAGCACTTGTCAGGCTATAGCTTCATGAATCAGAACAGACTTACACATCTTCTCAACTCTTCTTTAAACCAGTTTCCTACTTAGTTTCTTCATTATGTTTCCAAATATGCAACACACACCAGTGATGGGAGCAGGGAGTAACATTTTCTTCAGTGGGGCCTGCCTGTATAAACAGCATCTCTTAACAAAAGTATACTTGCTTAGTTTCACTTAGTTTCAGGGTCATTTCCTGTGACAGCTGAATGTCCGTCTTCTTTATCACCTCAAGATTTGGAGAATTGCTCTAAGTAGTGTAGTTGTGTTCTCTAAGCCAGCCAGCTGTGCTGGAAATCAAGCCTTTTTAGATCAAGTGAAGCAAGCTTGAATCATTACCTCTCTGTAGTACTTCTGCACCATGCCAAATTTTTTTAAAATATAATTACTATTATATTTTTTCTCTAATAAGAATCACTGACTTTGGACTGATGAGTGGCACATGCTGTGATGTGCTGTATTTGTTTTATCATTAAAAAAAGTATTTAGAAGCAAACAATGTAAAAAACAAAAACAAAAAACAAAGAGGCCACACGATAAGATAAAAAGAAACTGCCATTTCAGAACCGTAGAAGTTAAATAAAATCTACTTGTGTTTTTTTCAACATTCTATTTTCAAAACATCTGCTGATCGTGTAAATGTCTGAGGCCCCAATCTTGCAAAGATTTACATACCTACTTAACTTGGTTTCAGTGGGACTGCTGACAGTGCAAACTTAAGCACATATGTAAATCTCTGTACAGCTGGGGCCATGGTCTATATTGTGAAAGGTATCGGGTGATGTTTGTTAGCACATCAGCTTGTACCATAAATAGGTTGGTTGAATATTTTCCATCTAAACTGTTGTTTGATGGGAAACTGGGTTTGCAAGAAACCAAATTTTTCACAAAAAGTGTCTGATTTCTGTGGAAAATTCCAACTTCTCATCAATAAACCCTAACCCTAACCCAACCCTGAAAAAAAATTGTCTGAAACATGAAGTATTTTGGTTCAGAAAAGCCATTGTGGAGCCTCAGAGAAGTTGTAGGTCATGCGCCTCATGTCCCCATCTCTGTGTATCAGGTTTCCCAGCTGGACTAGATTTCCCATGATGCACTGCAGTGGCTCAGCAAGAAGAGATGCTGTGAATTACCAGAGCAGATGTAATGCAGCCAGGAAGCCTGCCCTACAGAGGAGAAGGAGGCATGAAGCACCTGAAGTAAAACTCATATCAGATATTTCTGAATCAAAAGATTTTTGGCAGAATTCTTTTTTCAGTTTTTAGCCAGAAGTGTTCAGTTTTGGATTCCGCCCCCCCCCCATCTAAATTTTGTAAAAACACAAAACCAAACCAGAACAAACCCAGAAAAAATGCCCATTGTGGTGTGAATAGCTGGCCAGTTCTATCATAAATGTTAGTACAATATGCAGATCTGGTACCCTGTATGAAGAATTAAACTTAAAAATTGGGGGAAAATCCATGAATACTTGTATGAATTTTATGCAAATTTACTTTGTCTCTGTTCATATTCCTTCTCCTTTTGGCTTTCTGTAACTATTCTAGGAAATAGTTTGTGGACAGGAATGTTTGTTGAAGGGATAAATTTTCAGCAAATTCTCAGAGAAACTGAATTGCAAATCCATGATTGTGAGTATATGCATTGGAACCTCAGTCTAACATCATCCAGCCAGGGAAAAGGAACCTACCATGCAAACCGTGGTGCCTAGTCCATGGTTTGCATGCCTAGTCTCTGTGTCTTGTCCAAACCGCTAGAATTTTGTATAGTGAATACTTGTAGCAAAGTGCTTGTGAGAATTATCTAAATAAATTATTTGGCAGATAATTTTAAATAACAAATGCATTTGAGAAAAGTGCAAACTGCAGGTAGACACTTATTGAACAGAAAAAGAGGCAAAATTTGTCAGATAACTGATTTATTGCAAATGATTTCCCCCAGCTCTTCCTGTCAATGTAAAAGTAGGTCCTGGTGATTTACCAAAGGTCACTCGGTACCATACTGTGAGCTCCTTACATACATTAGCCAGGAGTTACTTGAACAAGTAGCTCCACTGAAAAAGTGGAAAGAGAAGCAGAGGCTGCGAACATAGGGGGAAAAAGGATGGGGAGAGAAAAATAAATTAATAGGTACAACACATCACTATATATGACACCCACCTGTACCATCCTGGCTTTTATGAAGGGGCTGCTTTACTCGCAGGCTTCCCTTTAGCTAAAAAGCATGGTTTAGTATGTTGTTTGTTTTTTATTGAAATCAGCTTTGCAAAAAGCCCGCACCATTTTGTTTATACCGTAGAGTTAATATCCAAGATGTTCACAAAACTGCAAACTCCCACAGGTTTGTTCACCCCTAATTTCAATCAACATGGATGCATGCACTTTTCAAATGAGTGATTTTCTTTTTAAAGAATTAAGATCTATGGGACATGAAGCATTAACTTGTACTCAGACCTACCCTTCTTCACATCTACTCATATGTCCCTTCTTTTTTTCCAGTCTTCTCTGTTAGTATTTCTGGTTTGACTTTTCCTGTTCAAGCAGGGCCAAAATTTCAAGAGGCTTCAGTAACTGCACTCAGACTATTTACAGATTCACTAGGTTGCCACATGCAAATGGACATTTAGAGTAATTGTACGCCTTGTTTGCTTAGTAAGTCGTTTGCTTAGGAAACTTTTCTATGGGCAGTCACAGAATTTACCAACACAAAATGGATGCTCTCCAAAATATTTTCAGATGTTTCTTGGTGACTCTACCATCCTTCTTCAAGTATAGAGATGAAATGTGTACTCATAGATGGTACCATTTGTTCTGCCAACTTGGCCTTTAAATTCACTACTACACTTCTGAACATGCAAGCATGGAATGCCATGCTGAAAGTCATGAGACCAGGTTCTACTCCAATTTTGCCGGTGATGTTGGGCGAGTCACCCTAGCTCTGTGCCTCCATTTATGAAATGGGCAAAGTAATAGTCATAGAACCACAGAAATGTAGGGTTGGAAGGAACCTTGAGAGGTCATCAAGGCCAGCACCCTGTGCTGAGGTAAGACCCAGTAAACCTTGCTTATCCCTGACAGGTGTTTGTCCAACCTCTTCTTAAAAAAAATCCAATAATGAGAATTTCACAACCTCCTTTGTCACTGTTTGTAAAGTGCATTGAGATGTATAACTGAAATGTATTCTTTTGAGGTATATATGAAAGAATTTGGGGATTGGTCCTGCTTTGAGCAGGGGGTTGGACTAGATGACCTCCTGAGGTCCCTTCCAACCCTGATATTCTATGATTCTGTGAATTGTGTGATCTCTGTTTACCTGCTGTTCCTGCAGGTGATAAAACATGGAGTTATATAGCTAATGTCTTTCATTAGTGCACCTAAATAGTTACATCTGAGATTAGTTAAGAAAGATAGGTTACTGGGCTGGAATTTAGGGGACTTGTGTTTACTTCCTATCTCTGCTAAGTATCCTCTATACAGCTTTGCGCCCCAGTTCCCCATCTATAAAATAGATACAATACTTCCTTTGTCTGCCTTGTCTATTTAGATTGCAAGCTTTCCGAGATAAGAAGTGTGTTTTAATATTTATAGCACCTAGCACCAGGAGACTCTGGTCTTGACTGGGCCCTCTTGCTGTAACAATAATAATAATTAATAAATTAAGAGCAGGCGTAAAAAAAGGGAGGCTGGGGTCTAAATGACGTGGTAATTAGTATCCACATTTACCTTTTTTTAGCCCAGCTGCATAGTAAATGCACATTTGAGTGCTTTTCTCCTGGATATTAGCTACATTGGAACTTTTATTTGTAATCTTAGTGAGCACTCTCCAGTGGTATGATCTGCACACTGAGGTGACTACTTTAAGTTCGCTTTTTTAATTAAGGTTTTGTATTGTAACTAGTCAATGTACATTATTGGGAGAATGAATGCCAATGCCAGTGCTTTTTCTTTCTCTCCTTTATCTTTGTCAATGATTCAAAGACATGATTTATGGTTACTCTCCGTCTTTCAGGATCATCCATCAAGCACTGGTTTCACTACAGGGCTCGAAGTTGTAAATCATGCAGAAAGGCTGTCACTCATCTCATTTAACCCTTTGAGCACAGAGATGGGGCAGGGGGCTGCACTTACCAGAACGAAAACAAGAAATGGCATTAAAACAGCCCATAAAATTGATGAAGTTCAGCTAATCTATACAATTAATTGCTCTGTGTAATACAATAATTATTATGAGGTGCATTAAAATAGTGGACATGACTCCACCTTCCACATTCGTTCTGAGAACCTGGAGAGCCCATAAAATGTCACTTTTTGTTTTCTCTTCTCATCTTCTTTCAGTTTTTTTAATGTCCATTATAGATGTGAAGAGCCGGGTTTCACTTTAGAATCAATCACAGGCTAGTTCTGATTGTGACCTTGCAGCGACTAAAGAATGAGTGCAAAAGCCCATTAGCAGCTGCTATTTTAGGCTTTGTAAATTAACAGTTCTTCTGTCTCTCTCTCTCTCTCCTGTACTTCTCCTCCCCCTTTCTTCTTCTTCTTTTTTTTTTTTTCTTTTTTGACAGCAAAAAAATGAAATGTGTAAGTGGCATGGGAGCTTCCACACTTAGCCTTGTTTCCCCATCTGGAGGGTCGGTGACAGCTTTAGCCAGTTGGCTGATTGCCTGTTCATATGTCTCCCTGCCAGCCTAGGTCAGAATTCCCAGCTCAGATTAGCTCTCTCTTACCTTTAAGACAAAGCCTGTACCTGGTCTGAGCACAAATCCAGGAAGACTGGCACTAAATAATGGGGCTTTATGATGAATTATTATTAATAATACTTATTATTATTGTTTATTTAATTTTTTTAAAGTGTCCGAAATTGGTTATTAATGACAAATATTTGTTTGGGTCTATTTGATCAGATTCTACTGTGACATGATGACAATTTTTTGTTCCTGAATTATGTATAGCTCTGTTTTGCCTAGGCAAGCTGATACAAACAACGAATATACTTAAGAAAAAGATATATCGGTAAATAAACTGAAAGGTTGTAAAATATGAATGTTCATCATCCAGGCTGTGATGCTTCTCTTCTTTTTTACATGAACTCGGCTTGAGATGCTATTTAGGAGCTTGGGGCGTCTTCTGTTCCAGAAATCTCTGCAGCTTGTCACAGAAACAAATGACACCAGAGGGAACCTTGTCTTACAGTAAAATCCTTTTCATGAACCTTAGTCTTCTTAAAATACTCATAATAAGAATTTATACCTTGACTTATTAGGAGATCAGATCTTACCCTCTCCCTCGATTAAGTACCTCTCCTCTCTGAACCGGTACTGTTCCCTTCCCAGCTCAGTATTTAGTATCTAGTCACCTAACTCCAGGTGACTGGGAACTGCAGAGCCCACAGATTAATGTGCTCATTCAAAATGATTCATTCTATTTTATTGTGCTGAGTGCAGATAGGGTGCCCTGCTGGTTGGGCATAACAAGTAGGCAATATTGCCTGTTCTGTGCTTTAGCTCGTTGTATAAAGAGCTAATTCCTACTAGAAAGGATCACACCTGCCGCTTCTCTGTGAATCTGGTCAATAAAAAGAACTTTGAAAAAAGTTTTTCTGTTTGTATTATAAAGTGTCTGTTATATGAGTGGGAAAATAATTTTGGAGAATAAATGGTTATCCATCTGATGAGGTTAAGAGGAAATATGAAAAGCAACTTTAATTGTCCTTGTGTGAGACACATTCTCTTTTCTAAATATTGTCCATCCCATGTATCATTATACACTAGTGGCTTATTTCATCCCACTGGGACTAAGAATCTCTGCTGTTAAAATATACTGTAAATGAATTACAGGCTGCCATCTCTCCAAGCTCTTAATTAAGACTCTGATATAAAGCCATGGTGTCTAATTACAGCAAGTTGTCATACAGTCACTTTTTAAAAACCTGTGTCCAGATAAGAACTGGAGACACTAGAATTGCTTATTTAATTATAAGTGTACCACACTGGCAGATTTTTGTAAGTCTAGAAGCCAATATGACTTTTACCGTTGCTCTCAGTGTTCCTACCTTACCGCATAAATTCCACCTCTATCTTCATCTCACCAAACACAATTGCTGTTAGGTCTGTGCAAAATTTGGCAGGCTTACTTTGGCAGATAACTCAAATGTTTTCTTCCATTTTTATCTTCATGTGTGAATCCCAAATCTCAAAGTGAAACTCAGTCAAAACTGCCTGGCCTGCTTCAGCACCAAAACCAGTAGGAAACCCTGAACTTGCAAAATCATTAATCAGCCTGTGGTGCAGCCAGCAATCCATCCCAGGACTGTCCGCTTCAGGCCAAGATTTAGAGAGACCAGGTGTGGTGACACTAGGCAGCACAGTCTGGGAACTAAAGATCACAGTGAGAACACCCAAGTCTTTCTGTGTCCAGCAGCTGCAAAAATACTCATGTTTATTATAACAAAGTCCTGTCTCTTCTCTGCTAAAACCCAGCACACCACATGGTCACTAAAGGTGGGTACTAGGCTTGTCTGAAATCCTCTTGAACTTCAGCAAAGCTTTTGATGAACATCCTCTGAATCTTGAGTGTTTAATGAGCCCTGACACCAGGATAATGTCATGTGGTTTGGTTTTGTTGCAAACATTTCACATCACTCTACCTGCTGGAAGTCCCTGTTCTGGGATTTGCATATGGTAAAAGCTAAACAATAAAAAAAGGAACTAATATGATGAATGATGATGGGTACATTTCCTACAACTGATTAAACACTTTTGCCATTCTCACGGTCTTCCTTCACCCACCTCACATCTTGTCAGAAAGAGAGGTGTGAGTGACTTTGTCGTTGACATTAAACAGTTGTGTATACTTCTAGCAGCAAAGTGCTATCTGTGGAGTTTGTTTACTTGATCTGTATTTCCAATCACTGCAGAAGGTTTACTAAAGCAGTTCATTACTGATTTATTTATGATGTATTTAGATAGCAAATATGGTTCTGTCAGCAGTTGCTGGCTAAACAGTGTTGACAGACATTAATAGCATATGGTATAGGAATGGAATTATGATCTTTAAAGAGTTTTCTGATTCTCAGCATACATGTATAAGTTTTATTTTTCCTATATAGAGAGACAGGGAACTTGCAAACAAGGAAACTGTTTTCTTTTTCTTTTTGTAACCTTTGGGGTTTGGTGGTGGTGACATTAAAATCTTCAGTGCTGTTTAACTGTTCAATTTAATGGAAGACAAATTCTCCCAAAGGTTTAATTTACTCTCGCAAACTGAAATCACGGCATTCTTACCATGGGAAATGGCCTTAATTTTCCCAGCCTTCAGTATACATCAAGCATATAATTCATTTCTCCCCACTCAATACTTCCCTCGTTAGAAAACAAAGTTTTTGATATTTAAATGTTACAGAGTTTAAGTTGAGACACAGATCCTCTCAGACCCGTAAAGTGCATTTGCAGGCATGATTGCCTCTCTTTGACAGCGACAGATTTATACAGGTTTGAACAGAAAAACACTTGAATTTTTGACCTTTAATTGGCTGTTTCCTATAACACCAGCATTTTTATCCAGTGTCAAGGAGGAAAAATTGTTTGCCGAGGAAGGGAAGACAGGTGGTACCTCAGAGGCGAAACTGTCTTTGGTCAGTTGGTATAGTTCAGAGAGTTGGGGTATTTTTAGCTGCTAATATCATTTTTGGGTGAGGAAGGACTCTGGGGCTTGAGAGGGGAGGGATAGCTCAGTGGTTTGAGCATTGGCTTGCTAAACCCAGGGTTGTGAGTTCGATCATCCTTGAGGGGGCCATTTAGGGATCTGGGGCAGAAATTGGGGATTGGCCCTGCTTTGAGCAGGGGGTTGGACTAGATGACCTCCTGAGGTCCCTTCCAACCCTGATATTCTATGATTCTAGGGGAAGGGGAAATGAATGACATGCATAAGGCTATTTCTCAATCACATGTGAACAAACAGGTTGGTTTGTTAATATGGGAAAATATCTGACCACTTTTGTTAGGTTAATGATAATGTAGGAAAAGAAGTTAGAAGGTGCTGTCTAAATTTCAAAATAATAGGTCAAATTCTGTTCTCAGTGAAATGGAATAAATCCAGACTAGCTCTTTGCTAGAGTTACTCTGAATTTACAATGGTGCGCAACTGATCTTGGAATTTTGGACCAGTGCCTCCACTAATAAATGTCAAAGGTCTAAATTATAAGGTAAAGCAAGATAGAGAAACAGAGAGCTAAATAGAACAGGAGTACTTGTGGCACCTTAGAGACTAAGAAATTTATTAGAGCATAAGCTTTCGTGGACTACAGCCCACTTCATCGGATGCATAGAATGGAACACATAGTAAGAAGAAATATAAATACATACAGAGAAGTGGGAAGTTGCCATACAAACTGTGAGACGCTAATTAGTTAAGATGAGCTATTATCAGCAGGAGAAAAAAACTTTTGTAGTGATAATCAAGATGGCCCATTTAGACAGTTGACAAGAAGGTGTGAGGATACTAAACTTTACGGAAATAGATTCAATATGTGTAATGACCCAGCCACTTCCAGCCTCTATTGAAACCCATGTTAATGGTATCTAGTTTGCATATTAAATCAAGCTCAGCAGTTTCTCGTTGGAGTCTGTTTTTGAAGCTTTTCTGTTGCAAAATTGCCATCCTTAAATCTTTTACTGAGTTGCCAGAGAGGTTGAAGTGTTCTCCTACCAGTTTTTGACTGTTATGATTCCTAATGTCAGATTTGTGTCCATTTATTCTTTTGCGTAGAGACTGTCCGGTTTAGCCAATGTACATGGCATAGGGGCATTGTTGGCACATGATGACATATATCACATTGGTAGATGTGCAGGTGAACGACCTCCAGATGGTGTGGCTAATGTGATTAGGTCCCACTTGAATAAATATGTGGACAGAGTTGGCATCGGGCTTTGTTGCAAGGATAGGTTCCTGGGTTAGTGTTTTTGTTGTGTGGTGTGTGGTTGCTGGAGAGTATTTGCTTCAGGTTGGGGGGCTGTCTGTAAGCGAGGATTGGTCTGTCTCCCAAGATCTGTGAGAGTGAGGGATCATTTTTCAGGATAGGTTGTAAATCTTTGATGATGCGCTGGAGAGGTTTTGGTTGGGGGCTGAAGGTGACAGCTAGTGGTGTTCTGTTATTTTCTTTGTTGGGCCTGTCCTGTAGTAGGTGACTTCTGGGTACTTTTCTGGCTCTGTCAATCTGTTTTTTCACTTCAGCAGGTGGGTATTGTAGTTTTAAGAATGCTCGATAGAGATCTTGTAGGTGTTTGTCTCTGTCTGAGGGTTTGGAGCAAATGAGGTTGTATCTTAGAGCTTGGCTGTAGACAATGGATCATGTGGTGTGTCCTGGATGGAAGCTGGAGGCATGTAGGTAAGTATAGCTGTCAGTAGGTTTCTGGTATAAGGTGGTGTTTATGTGACCATGGCTTATTAGCACTGTAGTGTCCAAGAAGTGGATCTCTTGTGTGGACTGGTCCAGGCTGAGGTTGATGGTGGGATGGAAATTGTTGAAATCATGGTGGAATTCCTCAAGGGCTTCTTTTCCATGGGTTCAGATGATGAAGATGTCATCAATGTAGCGCAAGTAGAGTAGGGGTGTTAGGGGACGAGAGCTAAGGAAGTGTTGTTCTAAGTCAGCCATAAAAATGTGAGCATACTGTGGGGCCATGCGGGTTCCCATAGCAGTGCCGCTGACTTGAAGGTATATATTGTCCCCAAATGTGAAATAGTTGTGGGTGAGGACAAAGTCACAAAGGTCAGCCACCAGGTTTGCCATGACATTATCGGGGATACTCTTCTGAGCAAATGCTATGGGCATACAGAATAAAGCTGGTGAACTGGAATTCTGCATTTGCAAAGAAAAGCAAGGGTTTATTGAAGTAACAGATCCATGGCTGAATACAAGAAATAACTGGTGTTTACTAGGCTAGGCAAAACAAAACGGAGAAAGGGTACTCTTATTGGTAAGAAAGGATGTAGAGAAAGCCAAGTGAAATGAAGTAATGGGCCAAATTATCCCTGGTTAATTCTATTTGTTTCAGAAGAATTGCACCAGAGATGAATTTGGCTTAATGTGAATAGAAAAGTTAAGAAGCAATTAACACACAAAAAATTATTACAGGTGAGACACAAGCAAAAGCAAAGTAATTCTCAGGTCAGGACTAGCCTATGGTCCATTCTTCTCTTTACCCATGAGCCCTTGAACCTTAATAGCCCCTGATGTTTGGTCCAGTGGAGTTGACCCGGCAGTTCACCAGCAGTCAGTAGAAGTCTGTGTCTTTGCAGCCGAGTTTTGGTTACTTTTTCCGATACCACCTCTATAGCAGGGAGTGGTTCCTGTGCTGTCTGTCAGTATGTGGATGTGTGCATTGATTCAGTGGGCCTGGGTATGAGCCATATTGTGGCTTGTTAAATTAGAATTCTGGAAACATTTATATTGGACAGAAGAAAGAGCTCTGAGGAAGCCTGGTTGATATGGGATACTTTGCTGAGTTCTTTGGGAGCTCTAGCTCTGGCTACTCTGATGGGCCAGAGACATTAGAGTGGTGGGTAGGGGGAGCAGGTTGGCCAAGAGACACATTTCCTTTAAAGTTTCAGAGTAACAGCCGTGTTAGTCTGTATTTGCAAAAAGAAAAGGAGTACTTGTGGCATCCGATGAAGTGAGCTGTAGCTCATGGATGCTTATGCTCAAATAAATTGGTTAGTCTCTAACGTGCCACAAGTACTCCTTTTCTATTTCCTTTAAGCAAAATTTGTTTTGATGAGAGGACAACAGACTGCAGGTTTTGCCTGGTGCTCTTTTTTTCTGTGAATGTTTTAAGGTGGCTTCTCTTGCTTAAAAGAGATATCGACTGAAAATTTAGTCAATTAAATAAAAATGGGTTAAAAGTTGTTTCATATACTACACCTGCCCCTGACTTTTAAAAAATGCTTTCCTCCCCACCGGTTTTGGGTGAAAGACACACACTTATAACAGGTGAAACTGACTACACGGAGGAAATAATAAAATTGATGACGTGCAACAGTGCTGTCAAATATACAAGGTAAACAAACTGATAAAAAGAGGTGAAATAATATCCCCCAATCTCTTGTCTGTACAGAAAGGACATATCTATAATAGGGAAAATGTGGATTTACCATGTATTAGCTATTCCATGCTAGTGTAGAGACGGCAAGCTGTAGCTTTAACATGTTAGCTGGGCAAGAGAAACCCGAGTGAGCCACTAGTTAACACTACAACTTACTTTGTCTGCACTAGGATTTTATCATGTTAGTTAACACATGTTAAAAACACACCTTTTCATTAGTGTAAACATGGCCTGAGATATTTAAAATGAATGTGCTGTTTGCATTTGAATGCAGTGGGTTAATCAGAAGTCTGCAGACAGGCTATAATGGAGTGGTGTTGGCCCCTGGTCTGTGAAAAATATGTGTTTTAATTTTATAGCCTCAAAATCAATTTTACTTAGTAAAATTCTGAAGGATTTTCTTCACTTAATGAGTCAGCTGGGACAATTTGCAGACCCACTATCCAATACATTTTCAAAGTTGTGCATGTTTTTAATGGTGTAGCTCCCACTAAAATCAGAAACATGCTTCTAATTCTAGAAGCTGCTTTTGTAGCATTTGTAGCATTTCCATTATGTAGCTCCAAATACAGTATGGCAATTATTTTGGAATAAATCATTTGATTGTGGATGGAAAAGTAGGATTTTTCTGAATGGCTGGGCCTGAGGCTTACTGATGTGAAGTTCAACCTCAGACTAAACTGCAAAGTGGGTGTAAATGTAATGTACAAAATCTGGCCCAATGTCTTATCCTCTGAAATGCTCTCTGGCCATGTTTTCTATCAGAACTTTCAGAGTTTAGATTGGTGCTTGTTCTAGATTCATCTTTGAATCGCCTGATATGATGGGAATTTCAATTTCCTCTGCTAATTCCAACAAGGTTTCATAGGCAAAAGATTCTTCACAGACTTGCTTAATTTCACCCAGCAGGTTACAGGCCCTTTCTGTGTTTAAGGAAACCCTCTTGATTTGATTTCTGCTCTGCAGGTTGCTTCCTTTGATTTATCTCCTGTTGTTTGTAGTTTCACTGATCACTTTCTTATTACTTTTACACTTCCATCCATTTCAGTTTGTGCTCCTTTTTGAGTGATTTCTTATACCGCCCCTGCCACCTGCTCCAACCTGATGAATTGTCTGCTCAAACTGTTGATCTTGACCTGGCATCGTCTCTTCCACGGGATATAAATGATGCCACACAGATGTATAATGATGCCTTAATAAACATCCCAGGTATGGTTGCTCCTCTGCAGAAGTGCAGCGTTTGAAATTCAGAGTCACAGTTGCATGCTGTTGAATGGAAGGCAATGAAATGGAAGGTTCAGAGATTGAAACCGGGCTGGAGAAGCTCTGCTTTCGATGTTTGAAAATTCATAGGAATCTTCTTTCCCAAGCTCCAGCTTCCATTCTTGTATTTTATTTTATTTTATTTTATTTTATTTTATTTTATTTTTTTAAGATCACAAAGAACAGCACAGGAAATCTCGTAATTCTTTTCCTTTATAAACTCTAAACAGCTTGTTTATATTTGGGTTTGTCTACTGGCCCCACAGTGGTAATAGATGGATTTAGTCTTTCAGAAGCTCTGCAGTTATTTGGTGGAGGTGAGATGCCCTCTGCTGCTTTACTTTTCCATGTCTAAAGTCCCAGTATGCTCTTGAATGTTTCAGGATTAGCTATAGTCTGAGGGATACTGAACTGGGTTTATACAGATACTGTCTGAATGTTGGATTGTCTGAATGTTGGATTGTAAAGAAAATAATTATGCACTTTCATCCAGTATTTTAGAGTCTGGATTTTTGACCCATTGTCCCGCTTTGTGGATTCCTGCAAGCCTTAGCTCCAGTTATTATGACTGAAATACATAAAAAGAAAAGGAGTACTTGTGGCACCTTAGAGACTAACCAATTTATTTGAGCATAAGCTTTCGTGAGCTACAGCTCGAAAGCTTATGCTCAAATAAATTGGTTAGTCTCTAAGGTGCCACAAGTACTCCTTTTCTTTTTGCGAATACAGACTAACACAGCTGTTACTCTGAAACTTGAAATACATAGCATCTTTGCACTCAGCAATGTTCTATCATCCCCCAACCCAGCAGTGGTTATGTGATGATACCTGTACTGAGGAAGTTGTCTCTGTCATTGAATGACCTTTCTGATTATTGGATTTTTTCCCATAACTCATATTTGTTGTTTCTTGCTGAGATGCAGGAAAAAGCGGAACCTCTGTGGCTGCAGTCTCTTGTTTTTTTATGGTGCCCCATATGATGAATTTCAGTGCCCAGTTTAGGACAGGACAGGACAGGAGCACAACTCTGGGACGGCCTGTGAGTCAGATTTGTCATGACATTTGTCTTGACCCCCTGGCTCTAAATCCCTCCTTCACGCATTTCAAAGGACACAGCCCACTATTTTTACTTCAATAATTGTTCACTTTTCCCTTTGAAATTCCCATTATTTCTAAATATATCGTAGATGCTTGGAAACCATATCTATTTCCCCTTCCAGCTTTCCCATTTGGCAAGGGTCCATTTGTTTTGCCTGCGTTTCTTATGAAGCAAAATCAATAATATGAATCCTAGCATTGCTAATTATTAGTATTACTATTATTAATATGCTCCATGCTGGCCTTCATGTTTGCTGGCAGAAAGTAACACAACCCAGTGGATCATGCCAGGGTCTGTGGAAGGAAGAAAATGGCAGCACCTGCAGCTTTGACTTGTGTCTGACCCTGTGGAAAAGACTCATGGGGTTTAGCTCTGGTAAAGAGACAGTAATGGATTATTTCCCCCAAATCTGCAGGCCAGTGTGGTGCAAGATATTGCTGACCACACTGGCGTTAATATGTATGCATTCCCACTCTCTGATGTGACCCTCCTCCCGCTCCCCAAGTGCAGAGAGTCCTGGGCCTGCAGCTAACAAGGTAGCCCAAGGCAGCTAGATTCCCATTGCAGTCATGCTGCCAGTGGATTACAAGGGGCTCTGGCCGAAGTCTGGAAGCACAGACATTCCCAGGGCACTCTGGAAACCATCTTGAGATTCGTGGGATTCAGAATCCAAAATTGTGGCACTTCTAATGGGGGAGGGGTGAAAAGCTACCCCCAAGGAAAGAATGAGTAGGGTAGTCCTCAAGTGTGGAGTTTAGCTTCCCTTTTTCTGCTCTGTTAGGCTATAATTTTCCTCTAGGGTTCAGTACTTATCCCTCCATATTTTTCCTCTGTTTTATTTCTGAATTTATTTATAATATTTTAACAAACACCTTGAACACACTTTTTGGGGGGAGACAAAGGGGGCGAAAGAGTTTTAAAAGGGACCTGATCTTGTACCCATTAAAGAAAGCGTTGACACTGACTTCAGTGAAACTAGGTCTGATTCTGATCACCTTGCTGAGGTGTGACACAGTTTAACTATCCAGTGACTTCCCGGCAATGTAATCTAGATCTCAGGATTTAGACCTATATGAATGGAGCCTATTTGATAGGCCTGAACCTGCAAGGTGCTGAGCTCTTCTAACATTCACTGACTCCTGTGGGAGGGGAACAAATTCAGAAGCCTGGCAGAGGCAATCATCCCTGTACAGGATTGGGTCCTCTGAGTATTACCTCTGTCTTGGAGAGAAAACTGAGTAACAAGTTAACTCTGTGTGTTGGTGGGTGGGTGAGTGTGGGGTAAAATGAATCAAGTGTTTCAGCTCTGTATTAGAACACATGGACACAAAGGGTGGGAAGGCTGTCACTCAGTGATGAAACTTCTTAAAAACATCTTATAGACTCTGTTCTTTTCTATAATACGGATTGAATTCTGACTATTGTATGTGACTCAGGGAATGACATTGTTCATGTATAGACTGTATGTTTTGAGGGAGATGTTTTGACCTTTTTCATCTCTGGCCGGTGTTGCAAAGATGGAGTGATGTAGAACAGAGATTTTGTGACAGAGTAATAATAAGAAAGAATCTGACTGCCAGTTGTTCATTATAGGGACTCTTCTAAATGCCAGCACCTTCTATGTTTGCCTTCAAACAACACGAATACCAAAATCACCATAGTAAACAGAGATAGAAAGAGACAGAAAGGTTAAAAGTGTACTCATAATCTCTTGCTTTTCTTCCTAAACATGTTTGATAGCAATATTGTTTCTTAAAAACAATATGACCTCATTTGTAAAGCAATATTCATGCTAAACTAGTCAGCTGTTAAATATGCCCAGCACTGTGAATTATGATGAAGCTAAACCAGAATTTCAATTATTTTCTGGACACATTTAAAATTATAATACTTTACCAGGTTAGTGTTATAGTTCATACAAATTACTCACAAAGTATCATATCAATCTCTTGCAACTGCTTATTGCGTACATATCTGAGAAGTCAGTCGAAGTAAGACACTGGCCAGGGCAATGACCTTCATGCTGGCTTAGTGCTTTGATGGCTATGGTTGATTGTTAGATGGCTATGAGTGCATGGATATCTAATTGTCAAAAGTCAGCAGTTGCTGGCTGTAATATTTATTATGAATGAAACAGATTATTTGTTTGGACCACCATTTTCCACAATATGTTCCTGAAAGGAAAATAAAGGAGATACAACATTGGAAGTTCTGTACATTCTTCATCAACATCCCTTTTACACTCAGATCTTGGCATGGCATTACAAGTAAAACTGCACACTTTTATATTATTTGCTGGGTTGATTTAAACAAAACAAAACAAGCATACGCATAAGACAAAGGAATTACATTTTATCAGCTCCCTTCCTTTCTACTTGCATACCTTGTCTAAAAAGATTTTAAAGCTAAATTATCTCAGTCTCGATTCATCCAGCTATGGTTAATCAGCCCAGATTCATGAATATAAACGGTTAATGGTACCGTTTGTTTAAAGCAGATCTCACAGAGGCTGTTACTTAGCTGGCTACCCAAAGCAAAAACCAAAGGGCCTAGTACCCTTCAGACAAATGTAATAACGTATTGATAAAGCCATGTTAGTGTTTTTCTTAAAAAATGGGAACAGTATAATAACAGGTCATAATCATCAAGTTATAGTGAGGAGCTTAAATTTTATATAGTACCCAGATGGGTGAGAAGCTTGTGCTTTAATAAGAACACATATAGACACTCTGCCTTTATCACCACCAAATCATAAAGCTGAGCACACATATAGCACTGTAGATTTTCAGAGTGCTGTACAAACATTATCTAATAAATCCTTAGAACATTCATGGGAACTATTCACTCAGCATAATTTCCCCATTTTACAGGTGGAGAAATAGAGACACAGAGAATTTAAGGGGTTGATCCAATGCTGATTGAAGTGATTAGAGACAATGCTGGCAGACTTCAATGAGCATTGGGTCTTGGCCAAGTCTACTCAAGAAGTCAGTAGAACAGCCAGGAGTATAACACAGGAGATCTTGCCTTTTAGCCCCATCCTAAGCTAACAATAATTCCTTCCTATCGAAGTCAAAGTTACCTCATTTAGCCATGTCACTGTTGCTGAACCCAGGCTACTGCAACTTAAAGTTGAATTATTAATTGTTATTCTAATCAAAGATATCTGTTCCATAACCTCTATATTAAGGCATACAGTCAATTAAGGGATGTCCTGAATAGGAACAAACAACACATGTTTAAGTGCTTTCTTGAATCAGGGCCTAAATTCTTTTTTATTCCATTGGGCTCATCACCATTCTTAGCCTAGTCAGTCTGCTTTGAACTGGGGGGAAGTGGCCAGACTTTTCAAAAGTATAATAAAATAATAATTGTTAGCTTTTATGTAGTGCTTTACATGTTCAAAGCACTGTACAAACATTAGCTAATGACAAAAATAGCAATTTGCCACAGCAGAGGACCATACCTAAACACTTAAAAAAATGTGTGTAGACCGTCAGTACTTTTTTTTTTTACATGCTGAATATAGTAATACATAGGAATTTGATTGTATGGATCTAATTTTAGCGTATACAGTGTGCTTTCATATGCAGAAATCTTGACTCTGATCAGGGAAATTGCTGATCTCACACTGGATTATTGGACATATTTTGCAGGCTTTGGGTTTATCCTTGTAAATATTCTAAAACAGGGTCCAAGTAATTTGAAGTGAGTTGCACTAGATAATATTTATTCTATGTATGAGGCAAACCATGGATTCAGTAAAAATGATTCAAAGTTGTGGTTTTTTTAAAAAAGATCAAAACACCCAAGTGTTATAAACATCACTTTCAGCCTCTCTCTATTTGTAATTGAATTTAATATAAATGTATTTCATTAGTGGAGAGCAGTCTTCATGGCCATACAATAGCAAACAAATTCTTCAGAAGCATCTTTAATTATTCATTTGGTTGTACTATATTTTATGTTACTTTTCATAAATGTTAATCTTTATTATTGCCTTACCAGTGAGAAAAAAAAAAAGAAAGAAAAAGAAATACCTGTTATTAAATGACCTATCAGGCTGACATGGATAAATGTTGGTAGCTATTTAATTGTTTCCCATCTGCAGTTTTATACAGTTTCTATCAAACTGAAGGGTAATTTTTTTAGTAGCTGCTTATTTTAAATGTACAAAACCCTTGTGTGTAATTCCATTAGCTGCCCTACAGCATTGCAATCTACAGTTTCCCTGAGGCTGTTGTGAAATATTGATGAAATCCTTGCTTTTGTGGCTTCCTCTGATACACTAAACATTTGTCTGATGTTAGTTGAACTTGAATGGATCTGTTCAGAGCTATATCAGTAGTGACTTCAAAGGCTGCAAGGCTGTTACAGTTTTTTTTTTACAAACTGAAGTTTCAAAGCCTTACCATGTGGTACTTTAAAAAAACAAAGTTCATATCAAATGAACCAAAGTGTTAGCAATACACTGGTAGGACTCATTACAATTTCAATTTATATACATATGTATTTTTCTTATTCTGATTGGTAGTTTGTACCGCTTAAAAAAATGTAGATCAGTATTTGAGAGGGAGGATGAAGAACAACAAAAGGAAGGAAGAAAAAAACTTGATTTGAAAGTTTGATTTAAAATGTGCCGTTGTGTAGTTGCTAATAAAAAACAATAGGTCAGGAGGACAATGGGACAAGTAAAGAAAGGCAATGAGAACCAGAGGTTTCAGCTTTACGATTTTCTAGGTTAAATCTATTTACGTTGCCATATGGATTCACTTACGTTGCCTGGGTATGAGACTCAAATTCATTACAATACTGTCCTTTTTGTCATCTGGGACCTAGCTGCATTTTCCGAAATGGCCTCCAGACTTGCACCCATTATTTTGTGCATACAAATCATAGAGATGTGTTACTACCTGATATGCATATCAAAATTGGCCTCGATCCAGCTGTCACTGAAGTCAATGCCAGAACTTCCATGGACTTCAATGGTAACAGGATCGGGCCCATTTATTCATTCTATATCAGCTCCCATATATCAGGAATCTGGTATTTGCACTCACAAATGATTGCGAAGACAAAATTCGGTACTGTCAGAATTTCATGCTTGCTCAGAATTTGCTGGGAGCCACACACATGGAGGAAAATATTGACTCAGGAATGTCAAATACCATACCATCAGCTGTTTTACAAAAAAAAAAATTAGCAAATTCCAGGGCTTTGGAGGACACAAAGTGTTCTTAACCTTGTGTAACTCATTGTATTAATGGCAGATGCCTTCAGCTATGGAAACTGAGGAGCTGACCCTAAGCACAGTTATGTACACTTGTGAAACATAGCTGGTACCTGGAAACTCAGTAAGTCAGAACGATTGATCCCAGAACAGAGTTGGTATGATTTAAATTACTCTTTCTCCTACCCTTTGACAGCTGACTATGTAAACAAGCTTGACCTAGTCCCTAGAGAAAATTATTCAGGAGAGAACTCTATTGTGGCTCTGGTCCCTGTTATGGCTGTTGGGCTTACTGTTTTAATGGAAAGCACCAGTCCCTCTTCCCTCTCTCTTTTCAGTTTTCCTTTTGTTGTAGTTTTCTGTTTTATTGTTGGCTTTGAGGGTCTAAGGGTTTTGTGGCTGGAAACCCAATTCACAGCATATATACTTCTAACCTATGTGATGGACTCATGACTATGTTCCGTGGAAGGCACAGAGGGCATGATCCTGTATTCCTCATCCCGCTGAAAGCCCTACTGAAGTCAACGGGAGCAGCCAGGAATAGGATCCGTACAGTAAACCTTATAACAAAACTTTATTTTTAGAACACAGAATTAACATCCAAAATTGTTTCATTTCATCACCACGTGCAAATAACAGTTATGCTTCAAGGAAGCATGCCTTGCCATGTTAAAAGTCATTCATGGCAAATGCCACTTCAAGAGGGGCTGGCACGCTACACTATAAAGTGCTCCTGATCTGCAATGTTTGGAAGTCATACCATCTGCTTCTTCCCAGGTGTGGACCTTGTGATGTGGACCTTGTGGAGTTTCCTGGGTCCTCTGTCCCCATCCTGTTGCTTTTATCCTGTGAGGTGATATGGCTTTCAACTTGACTCATTACCAGATTATGACTATATTTGAATGTAAGGGGCTGAGAACAAGTTCCTCCCACAATCCACAGTGTTGTGGTAGAGATTCAGGGACATCTCTGAGGCTGGCTCTGTAATAGTGGGAATGTCTTGTCTGTCCTGCTGCTCTGGCTGAACTCAGAGTAGAATTTGGCCCTCAATAAACAATTGTGAGATGACCAGAAAATGCTATTTACATGCTTTTTGTGGTTCTCAGCCATGGTGTGACCTGCTGTAGATTCCTGGAGAAGGCAGAACTTCCAAGCAACAGTAAATTGTGTGTGAGATAACAATACAATTTCCATGTGCTGGGGACAGAGGAAAGTTATTGGATGGAATGAAATTGTGCAAATGAAAGTGGAATATTAAGAAAAATCTCCTATTTGTGACTGTGAGGGCTGTTAGACTATGAAATTGCATCACAAGAGAGGGGGTAGAAACTCCATCACTGAGCCATTTAAATCTGAGTTGGGAACCACTGGTAAATATTGTTTATGGGAAATTTGCTAACAATTCCCACATGTCCAGCATTGTTTGCTGGTCCCTCAGGGCAGAGCCAGTCCATTCAGTATTTCCTCAAGATTCTGAGAACACGTAAAACGTCTCCACAGGATTCTAGAGTAAAAGACCATAGGAAACAATCTTGCACTATCAAGGGGGTTCAACTAGATAACTTTGGAGGTTTTTTCCATTTCCAATTCTTATGGTTCTGTTACAGGCAAAGCGCTATCACTCCCCTTACGGAAAAGTGTTAAAGACTTACTAGAGAAAGGTTATCATCCTATATGTTTTCTGATCAGACTATGACATTTAATAAAAAGTTATACACCCCTGCTATAGAATTGTGTATGATCATCTAAACAAACCCCCCAAAACTGTATCACTCCCTATCAGAGCACAAATTCCATACACTTTGAGTTATTTCTATAGAACATGATTACATTTCTATAGAACCCCATTTGTTTCAATCCTATTAAATTCCAAAAGGCTTTTACTGCGGGGTCTATCCAGTAGAGTAAGGATGGGGTTTTCTGCCAGTGCCAATTTATCTTTTCAGTTGTTTTGCACACTGGGATGAATCTGCAGCCATGAACTTAGAAAAAGAGCCAGGTTAGGATTTGTCTTTGGAAAGCTAATGTAGTTAGACATTTTTGAGAAAAAGCAATGAGAAGTGGTCATTATCCATTATCTGCATGAAATATTTCAGAGAAAGAAACTGCTGTTGCCAAAATGAAAAGATGTTTGAGTTCAAGCCAGACAAGAAGGAAACAAGATCACCTTATAGAACTGTGAGATCTCTGTACTAATGATGTTATTTCAAGTGAAATTGGAATATATGTATGAAAAAGTACAGATGGTGTATGGGTTTTAGGTGGATTAACAACATTGTTCTGGACAATGATTCACTGTCCCTTTTCTTGGCAAAAAATAAATTTTCCAGTCTTGGAAAGAAATGTGTATATATTTTAAGTAATGTTTCTGTATGTGGAAAAAGAGAGCAAATTTGATTGAAAATAGCATCCTCTGGTAGAAAAATTAACAGTAAAAATGCAGTATAATTTAAATATGTATATATGTTCAACCCCTACTGGTCCAAGTTCAGAGGTGATACATATAATGTGATACAAGTTACATGTTAGTGAGTGGGTGTAAGGGATTTAAATTCAACAGAATTGACTAAGTGTAAATCTGGCCTAGTGTTGGCTGTACTATAAGGGTCAAAGTTTCAAGGTAGTTGTATGTGGGTTTTTGAGGCCACAACAATGCACATTAATTTTTGCAGGTGCACTAACAGTGTCCGTTTCTGTAATATTGGTCCTTTGTATGATGCTAGCATCTACACTGAAAGTGGCTATATGACACTACATGTGGAGTATATTTGTTGACCTTAAGATATAGGTTTGTAAATAGAGAAGGATAAACCTGTTTAGACAGACAGCCTTGCACAAATCTTCACCCAAAGGTCAAAGTAAACCCTAACCATTTTATTTTATTTGGAGAATCAAAAAGCGCATTTTTCTTTCTTTCCTCTTTCTCTCCCCACCCCTCATGCTTTTCATGGTTTTCACAAAGCCTCTGCACTTCCAGGGTCCAGCCAGAAGTGCAAGTGCCTAAATGAAACTAGACTGAGGGCTTGTCTAAATGGGAAAATTATTCCATTTAATCTATGCCAGTATAACTCCCCCATGTGGACACTCTGTTCTGGAATAAAAGTCCCTTTATTCTGGAATAATTACTCTGCTCCCAAAGAAATACAATAGGTCTAAAAAACCCCAAAACAAACAAAACACAGGGCTGTTTTCTATACCCCTTTTAGCCACGCTGCTTTAGTTACTATGAATCCAACTGTATAGGATTCAAATGGAGAAGAAAAATTAGAGTAATAAAAGTTTAGAAATTTCTCACAATTCCCTAAAACACTGTTTCTACCCATAACAATGTCATAATTTTTAAAATCCAACATTGTGGGATCTACCAGGACTAAAAGCAAATGCTGCATTTCCACTTGGGAAGCCCAGAGTCACCTCCATCCATAATTATAACGTTTCTGGTTTTACTCTGGGCTGCAAGATAGTGGATTTTAACCCTGCAGTAGTTCAGGATTGTATATTGCCCATTTTACACCTTTGATGTGACTAATTTAACTTTGGGGCTGGTTTAATTATGGTGGAGTAATTTCACAGCTGGAAGGGAAGAAGAAATGTTTATCTAGCAGGCAGATAAAGGGCAGCTGGTTGAACTTCTCAGAAGTTTAGAATATTAGAATAAATCCACGGGAAAAAAGAATAGCGAGAAGAGTGAAGGTGAAGCCAGCAACAGTCCCTGGTAAATACAGTTTATCACATGGTTCTGCAATTTACTACACTGATATCATCACTATGTGTGTGAGAGTAAAATAATTGTGTGTGAATGTGTTTAGCAGTGAAATCCACTTAAGTAAATATGGTAGAAAGAGAAGCAAAATATCTTTCTAAAGCATTGTGACTGTTGCTCCAGTTAAATAAGCATTTAAATGAATTAATCTGCTTTGTATCAGTTTATACAAAGCTTTACATATGGTGAAACCTTACTAAAATAATCACTGGTAGATGGATACATGCATTCATTATACATCCAGGCTGCCTGCATTCAAGAGGCCTTCACTACACAAAATGCCCACAGCAAATCATTTAAGCAAAGTGAATGGTTTTAAATGTCTGATATTAAGCTGTGTTTTTAAAGCTGCCCAGAATCCTTAACCATTATTAAAAATGGACTTGACTGATGCTTTTGTGAATTTTTGATGGTGCCTTCTCATAAGTTACTATATTGTTTTCATTAGATTGTCAGTGTATTATGCAGACAAACAAACAAAGGAAAAGGAAAAAAGCGGACTTCTGAGCATATGTTATTCTTCTGTAAAGGTTATAGTAAACATGTCAATGCCTAATTAAGCAGCAAATTTTATCTGTATGGGGGGGAGGGGGAAGGTGCAGCTGTCTGGTGGTTTTGCTTCTCCTAGTAAATCTATTTAGAAGGACAGAGAATATTGTGAAAGAAAGAGTACAGTACTTACCTTCCAAAGAAAAAATTCCCTTTTTCATGAAAAACGGGCTTAATGGTATTCAACTAGTTCATATAAAAATGGGGAATCAACTCAACTCCACCCTGGAACCGTGAACTCAGTGGCTAAGTGCTTTTCTTCTGATTTTTTCACTCACGTCCCTCTTTATTTTTGTTTTGCTCATTACAATATGCATGGCACTGTGATGCATGTTGGCAGGAGTCCAGTGTTGCTACCTAAACTATATGGTATCTCTGACACCAGAAGAACAATGTCAGCCCTGCTCATCAGTTCATGCTGTTTGATTAACAAGGTTACTATTCATAATATGTAGTAGCGCTCACCTTCCTGCACACACTCATAAGGGAGGTCATGGTGAACATCATCTAGTTACTAGAGCTAGGAGTTGGAACACCTGAATTCAAGTCCCAGATCTGTGTTTGACTTGCTGCCTGTCCCTGAACAAGTCAATTAACCTGCCTGTGCCTCAGTTTACCCATCTGCAAATGGAGTCATAATATATTCTGATCCACACAGAGACATTGAGAGGCTTATTTATTTAATGTTTGACAAGCATTTTGTAATCCTTAGTTGAAGGCACCCATTCACATGCACAGTATTATCATTATGATATGTAGTATTGTTGTTTTATCACATTATACATGGCACATATTCATTCATTCATAGTTACTGCTGTTAGCTTTACCGCCATTTGAGAAGCTCTCTGGTGTCACATCCCCATGCAACAATCAGCCAAAGAGAGCTAGAAGAATGATGTAATCAGTATTCTTCCTAGAATTCAGCGAATAATGTGCAACGCAGAATGTCTTCAATGAATTTAGCATCTCTTTATCTTCATGGAATATCCACAAGTAGATCATAGCTGCCTCTAACTTACTTGTAATTCAGGTTTATTCAGCAACCTGTTTTTTAATATTTTTCCTCTATGGGTTGATTGCAAACATTTCTTTGTTGCTGTAAGATATTCAGCGTGTGATTCTGAATCTCATCTGTGTTGTTCAACTTTGATTGGTAGAGCAGGTTGAAAAACTGAATTAAATTGAAATTTCTGAAAATTAGTTTACAGAAAGTTTTGTCTATATTTTTGTCAACATTTTGAATGTTTCCAAATTTTCTGACTAGCTCTATTGATTGATCAATGTGGTATCATTTATGCAGTAATGCCACTGTCATGGGTGAGGGCCCCCTAAAAGTCATGAGATTAGTTTAAAAGTCACGGGATTTTTAACATAAAATAAATATTGGCTTTTTTCATTTGCTTTTTGTTTTTTGAGCCTTTAAGAATCATGTTTGTCAAGCTTTTCTCAGCCATCATGAGGGCTAAATCTTTTTTTTTTTAAATAGAGCTTTGATTATTACATAATCACATGATTCCTTGAGTTGGTCGCTAAGAGAAACACTAAATATCACAATGAAATCATTCCAGTTGGCAACATTGTTTGTGTTTCCTGATTGAATGAGCAGAGAAGTGTGTTATGCATGAAGGCTTGTGCCTGTGAATTTAAAAATTGGTTTCCATGAATGTTTGTATCAGTAAAAGTTGACTATTTGAATATCTACTTACAGGGCAAACAACAGGGGTATGAGTACTGCCAAAGTAGATTAATTAAAAATTTAGGGTGGCTATTAATAGGAAAATGTTTGAAGTACTCCTTTCCTCTTAGATTCCCTTCTGATTGAAGTCCAAAGATGAAATCCTGGCATTGTTGAGTCAAGGGGAGTTTTGCGATTGACTTCAGTGGGGCCGGGGTTTCATCCTAAACCTGATTCTCCTTTCCCTTGTATCAATTTCATACCAGTTTAGCTCCATTTACTTCAGTGCAATTAGTCCTGATTTAGTGCCACCAGAAATTCCTTAATTAATTTTAAAATTTGTAGCTCTACCAATATCAAGTTTATCTTATTAATTAAAATAGTTCATTTGTCAAATAAAACCACACTGGATTTGCTTTACTTTTTTTAGTTTTATAGTTAATATCGGTCTATCTCAGCCATATCCTTCCATAGCTTCTTAGGCTTCTGCCCTAGAATATTTCTTTTATCAAACTATAATTTGCATTGATGGAATACAGTGCTTTTACAAACAGAGGTTTCAGTTGAACCTATTAATTGTTTCAAGTGTAGTAATTTGGAATATCAATTATTTGCACACATCCTGAAATGCTTTTTTAAGGTGATCAAATGGCAAAAGATTTCTGTTCCTAGATAATTCTATGAACCAGGAATATTAGAGCAGTTATTTTTCTTCTATTCCTTGCCAATTCTCTCTCTCTCTCTCTCTTTCTCTCTCTCTCTCTTTTCTTTTCCTTGAGTCTAATAACAAAGTCATAAAAATGAGACTTTTAGTATGAACTTAAAGTTCTCACATATGAATTTTCCAACTGTCCCATTAGAGGACAGTTAGAATTATACTCCCATGACAGGAAAATTATTAACTCAGAATCTCTGGCAGTTATAAAGAATTACGATCATCCAAAAACCTCAGCAAGCTTTACAAAAAGACATCATTTGACTTTTTCACTTCCAGGACTAACAGACAATAAAGTTGTAGATTAAAATGAAGTCCAGTAGCAAAAGCACATAGTGAAACTAGAAAAATCAAACTGCAGTGTTATTAACATTTATTTCATATATTGATGTTACATTTCAGGTTACGTCCAAGAGGAAGATATAAAGGAGGAGGAAGAGGATGATGATGACAGTAATTCAACAGCTCAACTTCAGGGCAGCAATGATACTGGCACGGATGAAGAACATGAAGTGGGTCCTGAGCAGAAAGGAAGCTTTAGTTACCAGAATTCTCCAGTAAGTCATATATCTAATCAGGATGTGGAAAATGAGTCCCTGTTAAGTGACGCTAGTGACCAGGTGGCAGATACTAAAAGCATTTGCTCTAGAGAGGTGCAGGATCTGAAAACCAATACCCACCCCAAAGCTCAGAATGAAGCACATGATTGCATGGATAAAATGACAGCAGTCTATGCTAACATACTGTCAGACTCTTATTGGACAGGCTTAGGACTGGGTCTCAAGTTGTCTAACTCTGAAAGAAGGGGCTGTGACAATAGAAATGGAGGTAACAAAAGTGACTTTGATTGGCACCAAGATGCATTGTCAAAAAGCTTACAACAGAGTTTACCTTCCAGACCGGTCTCCAAACCAAATCTTTTCAGTTCAGTACAGCTCTACAGACAAAGCAGCAAAATGTGTGGAACTGTATTCACGGGTGCTAGCAGATTTAGGTGCAGGCAATGCAGTGCTGCCTATGACACCTTGGTAGAGCTAACAGTCCATATGAATGAAACCGGTCATTACCAAGATGACAACCGTAAAAAGGACAAGCACAGACCTACTAGCTACTCAAAGCCCCGGAAAAGGGCCTTTCAGGACATGGACAAGGAAGATGCACAAAAAGTTCTAAAGTGCATGTTCTGTGGTGACTCTTTTGATTCCCTTCAAGATCTGAGCGTTCATATGATAAAAACTAAACATTACCAAAAAGTGCCTTTGAAGGAGCCGGTACCTACCATTTCTTCAAAAATGGTCACTCCCGCAAAGAAACGTGTGTTTGATGTTAACAGACCTTGTTCCCCAGATTCCACAACAGGATCTTTTGCAGATACCTTTTCTCCTCAGAAGAATGCAAGCCTGCAGTTGTCATCTAACAACCGCTATGGCTACCAGAATGGAGCCAGCTACACATGGCAGTTTGAGGCCTGTAAATCCCAGATTTTGAAGTGTATGGAATGCGGAAGTTCACATGACACCTTGCAGCAACTCACCACTCATATGATGGTCACGGGTCATTTCTTGAAAGTCACAAGTTCAGCTTCAAAGAAAGGAAAACAACTAGTACTAGATCCCTTGGCTGTGGAGAAAATGCAATCGCTGTCTGAGGCACCAGCCAATGACACCCAGGTTTCAAAACAATCCAGCAATGCATCTGCGGATGGCATAACTGCATCAGAGCTAAAGAAAGAGAGTAAAAAAGATAAACCTGATGATACAAACAAAGATGAGAAAGTGGTAAAAACTGAAGAGTATGAAGATATGCTTCAGAAACCATTGGATCCTACAATTAAATACCAGTATCTTAGAGAGGAAGATTTAGAAGATGGTTCAAAAGGTGGTGGGGATATTTTAAAGTCTTTGGAAAACACTGTCACCACAGCCATCAATAAAGCTCAAAATGGAGCTCCTAGCTGGAGTGCATATCCTAGTATCCATGCAGCCTATCAGCTCTCAGAAGGAGCAAAGGCTTCCTTACCAGTGGGCTCCCAAGTACTGCAAATCAGGCCCACAATTACCAATAAGTTGAGACCCATTGCTCCAAAGTGGAAAGTTATGCCTCTGGTTCCCAGCTCAGCAAATGTGGCCCAGTGCACTCGAGTGAAGAAGGAAATTGATGACAAAGAAGTCATACAAAAAGACTACACTAAAGAGGGCATCCGAGCTGAAGCTGCTCCACTCTGTCAGAATGAAGGGGAATCTCTCCTCAAATCTGAGGCCCCCGTAGAGCCAAAAAAGACAGAGGCATGTCCCTTGAAGGAGGAGGATAAACCAAAAGAAGATGGTGAGAAAGAAAAAACAAAACCCAAGGAGTCAATAGCAGCTTCCCTCAGCAATGGTTGTGTTGCCGCAAATCATTCTTCTGACTTGCCTTGTGTGAATCCACTTAGTGCCCTGCAATCTGTACTAAATAATCACTTGGGCAAAGCCACTGAGCCTTTACGGCCCCAGTCCAATACCAGCCCCAGCTCGAGCACAATTTCTATGTTCCACAAACCTAACTTAAATATGCTGGAGAAACCAGTTTTATCTCCTGCTCCAACCCCACCAAAGCCTGCCAGCATCTCCAGGCGTTATTTGTTTGAAAACAATGATCAACCTATCGATCTGACCAAATCCAAAAGCAAGAAAGCCGAGTCAGCTCAAGCACAGTCTTGTACTTCCCCACCTCAGAAACATGCTCTGTCTGACATTGCTGACATGGTCAAAGTTCTTCCCAAAGCTACTACACCAAAACCTGCTGTATCTTCTAGGATCCCATCGATGAAATTGGAAATGGACGTCCGACGTTTCGAGGATGTCTCAACAGAAGTCTCCACTCTGCATAAAAGGAAGGGCAGGCAATCAAACTGGAACCCTCAGCATCTCCTGATTTTGCAAGCTCAGTTTGCTTCCAGTCTTTTCCAAACATCAGAAGGTAAATATTTATTATCAGACCTAGGCCCTCAAGAACGCATGCAGATTTCTAAATTTACTGGACTGTCAATGACCACCATCAGCCATTGGTTAGCAAATGTCAAATACCAACTTAGGAAAACTGGAGGAACAAAGTTTTTGAAAAACATGGACAAAGGACACCCAATCTTTTATTGCAGTGACTGTGCATCTCAGTTTAGAACCCCATCTACTTATATTAGCCACTTAGAATCCCATCTAGGTTTCCAAATGAAAGACATGAACAGACTGGCTGTGGAACAGCAAACCAAGGTAGAACAAGAAATCTCCAGAGTTTCAGTTCAGAGATCACCTGAAACAATAGCTGGGGAAGAGGATACGGACTCTAAGTTCAAATGTAAGTTGTGCTGTCGGACATTTGCAAGCAAACATGCCGTAAAACTTCACCTAAGCAAAACACACAGCAAGTCACCAGAACACCATTCACAGTTTGTAGCAGAAGTGGATGAAGAATAACTTTTAAGGTATGCATGCATCAGCTTCACAGCGAGTTTTAACGGCATGATTGTAAGGAGAATTCTTAAAGTGTTTCTTAAAAGTAGAATACATTATAACATTGAAACTATGCTGCTGCATTGATCAGTTTAGATACCCAGGCCATTTTACATTGCATTGAAGAACAGAGCTTCATAAATGGATCTCTATCATGGCCTGAACTGAAAAGTTGCTTCTTTAAAATAGTTTTAACAAAACTGTTTCCCCACTTTTCACATCTCATATTTTCCTGTTTCTAAGTATTATTTTTAGTCCGCCTTCTATTCAGGTTAGTGTGGAGTAGAGCAAATAAATGACTACTCTTCAGTTTTCAATGTCGTTTCCACTAATGGAAGCCTGTTTTTCTGCATTTTCCCTCATAGTTCCAAGGAATTATTTATCCCTCTCCCCTCCATTACTAATGTAGCATCCAATATTTGGGGCGGGGGAGAAAAAGACAATATAATCATGATTAGCAAAACCTCAATTATCCAAAACAGTCCATTATCCCAAAAGGCTTATGTCCCCCATAGTCTATGAATGACATTGAAAATGCTTTTGATTATCTAAAATCTTGGTTATTCCACACATAACATTTGGATGATCAGTGTTGTACTGCACTGGACTTTAATAGCTTCCCTTAACACTTATACCAGTGGTCTCCTTTGAGTTGTTTTGAGTAACCTTCCCGCCTCTTGTGTTCCTAGCCATTCTTTTCTTTGTTCTTGAATGCATCGAATTTACACTTTGTCTCATAGTATCAGTGCGGTCCCAGTGCTCAGTCAGTACTCCCTTCCTCTGTTTGACTTCAGTGAAAGTTTTTGGTGCAGATCAACGCCAAAATATGGGGCTGTTTTTTGCTTCTTAATTGAGAGATTCAGTGGCTTTTATCACAAGCTTAACTTTTCACAAAAAGACAGCTTTCTGGATACTGGTTTTACTGTTATTTTCTCTGTCGAAGAAGGTGTATAACTGTGAGTGCCGTCACAGCCAATGTTTACGATGTGTAAGATAGTATTTAGCTGCTGCATAATTTATAGCATTTTTAATTTTACTGAACTCCCAAACCTGACATTTCTTGATTTAAATTAATAGGAAGCACATCAGCTGCAAGTCCAAATAGATGTTTTCAATTCTGAAGGATCTGTAACCAAGAGGGCTTTGTGTGATTAATTTTCAACAAATAATTTCTTCAGTATATTTACCCCTCTCCCCCTTTTTTTGTTTTTTGGTTTTTTTGCTGGCAGAATATCCACAGGCAAGTTCAAATTTTCTCCAATGTATTCATTATTTGGATTTCCTTGATGAATATCTTTTGGAAATTTTTACATTATGGACTGATAATGAACATTCAAAATTCAAGCTGTGTGACTTGTGATTTGTCACGTAATTCACATGGTACCATGGCTATTCTCTGACTAGTTGAGGGTGCATGTGCTCTGGGAATGGATCCACTTTTGTAAGAAGATTTAAAATTTGCTTGCTGCAAATGTTCAGACAACTTTAAGATTTCGCCAGACAAGGCCTATGCATCACTTCTGTCCCATTAAAGAAGCTATCATTTAAACCAGTAATCAAAGGGTAATTTTGGGATAGGTACTATGGGAAGCTATTACAGTACAGCACAACCATCACTACTCAAATGTAATGAGTCTTAAGTCTTGTATAGGTCTTGTGCTGGCTCTTGACACAGGGGTAGATTTACTCTTTCTTAACATTTTATATAACAAAGCTCAGTCTTTTGAAAGCAAAATGCAAAAGGGGTGTGAGCGCTGTCAAAGTGAGTTAATTATTTTAAAAATTGTACCTTATATTAATGGGGAATTTTTTGCATTGTTCACCCAACATTAGTACCCGGTGTAAAACAAAAGGACGAATAAATGTTCTTTGTTTATCTGATAATAACTGATTTTCCACCTTGTGGTTTTATAACAATTCAAAATTGAATGTACCTGCCAAAATATCACAAAATGAAAAGAGGTTGGGGAGGAGGAAGGAAGTGAACAGACTTTTTTCCCCACCTGTTAGCATCTATAAAGATTTTGACATTTGCAGTTTCTATACTAGAGCTCTGTGGGCAAACCAGTAATTTGGGTACTATCAAACAAAAGCTATCTGCCAAATATATGAATATGGCAGTTATTTTTGGCATCTTCGTTGCTTAATACCTGACAAATGTTTCAGATTTGGGTCTTTAAAAGCACTGTTATTGTTAAACACCCAACTTCCTATGCACCTTGCTGTTCTTCAGAGATTTGGGGAATGAGAAGCAGATAAACACATTTTCCAAAGATGCCGAGAAAAAAAAGTGGGTTCTGAGTAACAACACCCTAAACTGACAAGTTTCTGGCATTACCCAGGTGATGTATGGATATAAACGAAGGCACTGTCCCTCTAGTCTTTGAGTACCCAAAAATTGCCACCCCCTTAATACTCAGATATTTCTAATTTATATCAGCATGCAGGCAGTACCTTCAAAGGCATATATTTAAAGTGCATTGACAGAGTGATATCACTGTTATCTGGAACTATAATTTTAGTTGGTATGCATGATAGGACAAATTGTGTGAAATGACGGGGTATTTTGGATGACGGATAGATTTTATTACAATTTCTGAGCTCTAAACTTGCCTAAGTTCTTCTGACTATGCTAAAAATGTTATTCCTGGAGTTTATTCATATGGCTTTGTTTCTTGATCTCTGCAAGAAAACCAGGATACATTACAGTGATTTTCAAAGCTTCCTTATCTTAAAAATGGCTTGGTAAAAGTCCAATATATCTCCTAATTATGGAGCATACAATACTGTTTAAGGAATATGACAGCAGAAATTTATGTGTTTAATATATTCAGTAATTTTAAAGTGCAAAGTATTTAGAGAAAATAAATATAAAGCATATTGAAACACTTAAAATGCATAAATATATTAATTGGTTGACTAAATGTTGCATCAAAAGCAGAGATAAACAAAATATAAGTAACTAAAAATGCAAGTAAAACAGTGGAAAGAAATTCTCCAAACTACAGAAACATATTGAAAATGAAAGTTACCATTTAAATTCTTATTTAGAAAATAGAGTAAATATCATTAAAAAATATAAACAAATGAATTGCCAGTCAGATCATTACTACCAGAAAAACATTCATACATTACATCTGTGGTATTTTTTTAAAGACATCAGTGAGGCTGTTTCAGTGATTTGTGATAAATTCCTATTAAATGTAAATGCAGGTGTATATATCTGCTGTATATTCATCTCTTTTGTGGGATATTTTTTTACCTCTCCAGACTGAAATAGGTCTGGTAATATAATGTGGCATTATTTTTAATTTAAGAAAATCTTATGTCAGTATCATCTTTTCATTTAAACAGCTGCAAATTTTTTGTTCTTCATTTGAAAGCCCACGTACATCAGGGAGTGTTGCTTCAAATTTGTACATGGATTTATAACTTTAAAATATATTTGCTCAATTCTTCAGCTAAATTAAAAATACTTTTTTTTCTCCAGAAAGTGTGTGTGTGCATGTGTGTGTACACACATACATATCTCTAGCTTTATATTCAGACAGTGATAGTGGCTACAAACTAGTCAGAATTAGAGGATCTGTATGATCTTATTTCAAACTTTTTTTAAAAAAAAATAGTTATTATAGATTTAAATCTACCAGGCTGGTTCGGGGGGGGGAGATTTCTTTTCCAAAGTCCCTGGTAAGTAAACATGCAGCTACCTAAAATGAACTAATTTGAAAGTAAGGTTGCTGCAAAACAAAAAATGAGTCATAATGATAAACAGTTTTTCTATTTCCTCCTTTGTCTTTTTTTTTTTAAACCATCAAGTTTAAAGCTTCTACAGTGCTTTTTTTCTATTTTATAGCAGACAACTGACGTTCTGTGGTAAATGGAAGAAAGAGCAGAGCAGAACTGAAAATCCTCTAATGCACTGACACTAACTTGCCCTCTATTGTTGAAAATGAGCAGGCAATCATGATTGTTCATCAAATGGCTCCTAATGCAGTTAAAGCATTCAGCTATAATTTCTCCTTGCATTTATAATTACTGTCATAGACTGCACACCTCAGTGAGCAGATTAAAGCTATAAACTATTTAGCCGTAGCTTTAAGATGAGGAACTTGATTTGTCTGGCAGCAGTTATTTGTTAGAGAGCTTGACACGTCACATAAAAATGACTCCACTTGATGAAGAACAATGCAGTTTAAGCAATGCAGTGATTTTAAATCAGTCATTATACCACGCCCTGTAAGAATTGCAAAGCAATTTGTTAAATGATATATAGGACACGAAGATAACTGTATGTGTTAAGTATACCAAATACCAAAATAGAAGATTTTTTTTTCTTTTTGTGGATTTTATTTTCTCATTTCTCCTCTGAAATGGCAGGAGTTTCACTGCATTACATGTTCGGCTATTAGAGCTAATGTCAGTGTCACATGGGACAAGGGAGTTGCCCAAGTCAGGTGTCTGAGTTTGGGGTTTAGAGAGAATGTTCATCCTGCACACATCAATAACAAATGCCATGAAGGTGTAATAAGTGAATTCGAGAATAACGGGGCACAGTTTGCCATGTCATACCATCAGTTTGTAAGCAGAAGTCACCATCAAAACTAATCTTACGAATAAAAAATAATTAGCCACAGATAGAGAAGTCACAACACAAATGAGGGGCCTGATCCTACTGCAGTTGTTAAACTGAGCAAACTTCCATTTACTTGAATGCAGGGTCAGACCCTGTGATAGGCCCTCATTGTGATCCTTTTAAAACCAATGCAAGTTTTGTTATTGACTTTGTGGGAGCAGGGTCAGACCCAATGTTTTTAAGATATCTTAATGCAGATGTATTTGACTGTTATGAACAAGAACCACGTTACTAATAAGATCAATTATTATTATTTAATATTTCTATTTGCACTAGTATCTAGAGACCAACCCATTCAGCCTCCATTGTGCTAGATGCAGTACGATATATAGTCAATGACAGTCCCTGGCCCAAAGATAAGTAACTGCTGCCATAAATCTCAGTCCCTATCCCAACAATCAAATATTTTGTGTTCAGAAAAGAAGAGACACCGCTTAAATACTTGGGCCAGATCTTACTGACCTTGAATATGGCCTCAAGCATTCAGTATCCATAAGGGTATCAAAATATTGCCTTTTGTTTGCCCTGTCTGATATCATTAAATGTTACAGCCTTCATGATCTATAACAGCACGTTTTTACCCAACAAAATTGCAGAGGAAAAGCACCTGAATCTTTTATGGTTTTCTACACATTACACCTTGCCACATAGCAAAGATCAATAACAAAGGGAAAGGACATAAGGAGTACCCGGCCCTTTAAAGCACCTTTCAATAAAAATAATTTAATTTACCAGGGTGAGTGCTCTGTGCAAATGTGATGGAACACAGATGGAAGATCAGAAAAATTATGTATGCGGCTTTATGGCAAGAAAAGAGACGATTCTCACTTTTTATTGGCATAATGAATACAAAAGTAATTATTAGTAAGCTGTGCACTGAGGGCCTAATTCTGACATTATTGTGGCCCCAGTCCTGCATCAGACCTGCTTGCATGGATTCTTGCATCTTTGCAGTGGCTTTATTGGAACTTCGCACAGGGGTCCACGCCAACTGATCCTGATGCAGGAGCAGGCCTTTACGTTGGTTTTCCACCACAGTGGAGTTACACCTGATTTACTGTATTGTAGGTGAGATCTGAGTCAGGCCTTTTGGGTTTTGTGTCGTTTTGTCACGTAGCAATGATGGACAACCAGCAATGCACTGCACAGGGATATTGTATAGAGACAGAGGTTGATATCTATAGCAATGTCTGTTTTTAAGAGTTTAACATAAAGGAAAAGGAAGTAATCCAGGGCTGGCAGGCTCTGAGCAGGGGCCAGATTGTGCCGTTAAGACACACCACTGAATGTGTGTGTGTGTGTGTGGCGGGGGGAGGGTTGTAAAGCCACAAATCTTTGAAAGAGCCCACGGATAAGTTAGTACCCACTCCATCTGGCCTCTATTGGTGTGTGTTGTGTTGTGGGAGCACTAGCAGGGACTGCAGTTGATCCTGGCCCCCTGAAAAGGGGGTGGGGGTTCAAAAAGGACAGAAAGGTTCCTTCCTTTTTGACCTCCCTTGTGCAACCATTCAAGAGTCAGCCCCAACATGGCCTTAAGTGAACAGTGTGAGTTCTGCTTAACAAAGGAAATAGGTGGTGCTGGTTGAAAATGTTCTGTCAAAAACTAATATATTGACAGAAAATTGGGTTTCCAACAGAACTATTTGTTTCACAAAATGTGCTGCTTTCCATTGAAAATGCTGACTTTTAATTGAAAAAACAAATACATGTTAGTTTTCAGATGAAAAACAAAATATTTCCATTTGGAAATGCTGCTGTGGTACTTCATAGGAGTTGTATTCAATTGTCTCATGTCCCTAGACTTTTCTATGGACTAGGCTTTCTAGTTTTTTCATCTCCCATGATGCACTGTGGTCATGCAACTCCCATGATGCATCACCTCCCCTTACCAAGAGAATAATACCATAGTACATCATGGGAGATGCAGTCTAACCAGGGACCCTGGCCTATGGAGGAGAATGGCCACATGAGGGATCCAAACGACAACTCCCATGAGGCACAGCAGTGACATTTCAAAATTGAAATATTTCAGTTTTTGACCAAAATATATTGTTTTTTTAATGAAAAGTTGAAATTTTCCCCCAGCGGGTGGAGGTGGGACATTTTCTGATTACCAGCTCTAGACATAGGTTCCACTTAGTTAATAGCGTTTTTCCTTTTTTAAATGAGAAAAAGAACAAGGAATATACTCAAAGCAATACCTTTTAGCCCTTTGCCCCCCATAATTCTCAGTGGAGTCAGTAGGAGTTTTGCATGTTAAAAAAACAATATTATTTGATACTAAATTCCTAGTACTAGAGATGGGCCTGAACCAAAAACCACGATCTGAACAATTCCAAACTTTGGGATCGCTTGAAATACAATCCTGATCCAAATTTTGTAAATGGCCCCTCTCTATCCTGGGCCAATCCAAATCTTGAATCCATATGTCCTTTTACTTGGGGTGCTGGAAACCTGGCTTGAAGGCTGGATCCCAGTTTTGTGGCTTGACCCATGTATCTCTCCTCTATTAGATGTCTTTATCTCCAAAACACTGTACAAGCTCTCATTTATCTGCCTCCAGCTATGCACATCTGCTTCCTTTCATATAGAAATCTCCGGTTTTGCAGATCATAAGTGCTCAACTTTAGCCCCATTAAGAGCCACGGCTGCAGCATTTTCAAATTACCTAGGGCTGTGCTCAGAGCACCTTTGTGTACAGCACCCCTTCACCTGTTTTTCCCATCTCCAGGTGCCAAAGTGCACAGCCTGGGAGTGGTATTGATAATGTACACTATGGGCCTGATTAATCTCTGCAAAGATTAATCTGCAGCCCCTTTATGCCAGGTAGACTGGCGCAAAGGAACTGAAGTGCAGGCATGAGCCCTCCCCCACACAACATGGCAAAGGGGACCAGATGATGAGGCACATCACCAGGTCCGAGCCACCTTTGTAGGAGCTGGATACAGGGGGTGTCTGGGACAGCTGGGGGAGGGAACAGAGGAGAGGCAGGGCACATCAGAGGAGGGGGTTGACAGCTGTGGGGTTGGCAGCCCTGCCAAATTCCTTAGGCATAGGTGAGGAGCCTTCCTATGGGGGAAAGGAGGTGTGTGGGGTTTGAAAACAACTGGCTCCTCCTAGGCAATTTGCACATTTCCACTAAACTATATGCAACACCACTGCTTCTTCAAGGGGTGAATAAACCCAGAATTAGGGAGAGTAAAGGGGGAGGATTGTCATATTCCAATGAATAAACCGAATATATAATATTTATTCAGTTCAGTTAAGGTTCCATTAAGAGGGAGACAACCCTAACATGCGCTTTGGCCCCTCACCAGATTTATGAGTATTTGCTCTAATCTTTAATAGGAAACTCTGCAGCAACTGCCACCTCGCCTGCTCTCCCTGAGATACACAGCGGCTTGTCGGGGAAATGTACTTCATTATTAATGTGAATTTGTACGTTTTTATGACACTGCTTGGGAGAAGGGGCAGGCAGAGAGCTCCTGGTGATATATGCTTATTTCTAACCATTTGTTGTCCTAGACAATCAAAGAACGATGATAAACATTGTTAAAGAAAGTGGAAGGTGCAGCATTGACATTTTTGAAGGAAGAAGGGAGGGAGTGAAGGAGGCAGCTGGAGTGTGTTCAACATGGCCATTCTCTTTCACACCATCCTCCTAGCGAAATAAGATCAAGCAATAAAGCAATCTATACAATGGCAAATGCTCCTTCCCTTTGTCCACTTGTTTCTCCTCAGGCCAAGAAAGGGAGTTTGCCCTCTGCCTTGCTGCATAGAACAGGTGGGGCTTGATGCTGGGTGGGGGAGGTGCTGGGGAGAAGGAGTTCAGGGCGGGACAGTACCTGTCTTTTGAGTCTTGTGCTGTAACTGCGATTGTGGCTTCTGATCAGGGGATTATAAAGGTGGGCTGAGGCCTCCTTGCACTCTTATCTCTCCCCCTCTGCCGCCCCCCCCCCCCGCGCCCGCGCCATAGCTGCCCTAAAGGACTGAATGAGCTTAGCCTGTCTAAAGGGAAGGAGAGAATTAGGCCATGACCCTCCACACTAGCCCTCAGAGCTGGTTCTCTTCTTCCTCTCCCCGCCATCCCCGAACCAGGCACAGATAGGGTTGCCAGGCATCTGTTTTTCGACCTGAATACGTGGTCAAAAAGGGATTCTGGCGACTCAAAAGTCTGGTTGGCCACAGCGGCTGGCTCCATGTGGCTCCTGGAAGCAGCCAGCATGTCACTCCGGCTTCTAGGCGCAGGTGCAGCCTGGGGGGCTCTGCGTGCTTCCCCTGCCCACAGCGCAGGCGCTGCCCTGAGCGCCAGCTCCGCAGCTCCCATTGGCCAGGAACCACAGCCAATGGGAGCTGTGGGGGTAGTGCCTGCAGATGGGTCAACATGCAGAGCCCCCTGGCCCTGGTCGCCCCTGCACCTAGGAACTGGAGGGACATGCAGACTGCTTCTGGGAGCTGCTTGAGGTAAGCGCCACCCAGAGCCTGCACCTCTCGCCTCCTCCTGCACCCCAACCCTGTGCCCCAGCCCTGAGCCCATCCAGGAGCCTGCACCTCGAACGCCCTCCCATACCCCAACCTCCTGGCCCAGCTCGGAACCCCCTCCTGCACCCAAAATCCCTCCTGGAGTCCTCACCCCCCTGGACCCCAACCCCAAGCCCCCTCCCATACCCTGAACCCCTAATTTCTGGCCCCACCCCAGAGCCTGCACCCCCAGCTGCAGCCTTCACCCCCTCCTGCACTCCAACTCCCTGCCCCAGCCCTGAGCCCCCTCCCATACTCCAAACCCCTCAGCCCCACCCCCCAGCCCAGAGCCCCCTCCTGCACCCAACCCCTCATCCCCGGCGCTACCCCAGAGCTTGCACCCCCAGCTGGAGCCTTCACCCCCTCCTGCACTCCAACCCCCTGCCCCAACCCGGAGCCCCCTCCCACATTCCAAACCCCTCAGCCCCACCCCCTAGCCTGGAGCCCCCTCCTACACCCCGACCCCTCATCCCCGGCCCTACCCAGAGCCCGCACCCCCAGCCAGAGCCCTTACCCCCTCCCTCACCCCAACCCCCTGCCCCATCCCGGTGAAAATGAGCAAGTGAGCAAGGGGAGAGCAAGTGACTGAGGGAGGGGAAATGAAGTGAGTGGGGCCGGGGCCTCAGAGAAGGGTGGGACAGGGCAGGGCTTCAGGGAAGGGGCGGAGCAGGGGCAAGGCAAGGGTGTTCAGTTTTCTGCAAGCAGAAAGTTGGCAATCCTAGGCACAGAGAGTACATGCTACACCCTCTTAAAAGGGCCATGCAGGATGTACACTGCTTCCTGTGTTCCCTGGAGAAGGCTTTTGTGCCTGATTGAGATACCGGGGCTTCCTGAGTTCCTGCTGGAATGTTGTGCCTCTGCCCTGCTGCCAGTGCAGGGCTAGGCTTTCAATGCATGGTTGAGCCCATTGCCTCCTGCTACAAGTGATGGTTTCCTATGTCTGGCGTTCATATTCTGCTCCCCAGCACTAAGTATTCAAACTCGCTCAGAGCATCAAATGTGCTTAGCAGTGGTGTAGCAGTAAGTCTTTGTGACATTTTTCTGCTCTTTCTTTAGTGCTGCCTGGTACTCTGATAAGAAGGGGAATTCACAGTCACTTTGCACTGGTTATAGACACACATGCTCTTTGAGGAATATGCCCTGTGCCAGGGCCTTCTTTGGTAGGCATCGTGGCTCATAGGCAACAGAGATCAGCCCTGGAGACTGTCCTCTTCTGTATTGATAAGGAGTGGTAGGACAAACCAGGGTCAGCAAGGTGCAGTGTTTCCACTCTCACTCCTGTATCAGGCTAAACATAGGAGCAAGAATGAATCAGCCCTAAGATATAGAAGAAAGTGAAAGTTTTCAAACGCTCCAGTGCTAAGTATTCTTTGTAACACTGTCCTCTGCTCACCATGGAAGTAAATATTATCTAGGAGTTTGCTCGTGAGTAGTGAGAGGGTGATGAAATCCCACAAGGGAATTTCCGCTCTGTTTAGACTTCTCACAGGTGTACATAGTGGAGTACAAGCGCAAGGCTGGGTACTGAAGGCCCAATCAGGCATTCAGAGGAAACCCAGGGAACTCTGGAATAGCACCTTCCGGTTATTCAGAGGAGGCACAGCTATAAATTGTATTGCACACAGATGAGACGGTTTGTTCCTTATTGGTTCTGCCTCATGCTTTTTGTAAACCCAAAAGGCACATTTTGTATAGGTGGAAGCTATTGTTTCATTTCCTGATGCTTTTTGCACCCTTTTCTTTCACACCGAAGACAAAAGAAAATGGTGAAAATTCTCTGATGGGCTCAGTTTAGTGAACATTGCCCAGGTGCACTCGGCTAGTGCAGATTCAGCCGTTTCACTATGAAAATCTGTATGCAGCTGGAAATAGCAAAATTTCACTCTGTCCTAGTTCATGAATGCTCACAAAATTACCAGCTGTTTGTATCACAACTCAAGCAGGTTGCTTAAAATTGCTTAGTCACACAGGTGCCCTAATAGTTACTGGTAGTGGAGTATTTATCTCTGACGCATACCTCCATCTCATGCTTCAAGCCAATGTTTAGAAGAAGTTTTCCACATGCCAGTCTCTGCCATCTCCCCTGTGCAATTCTTCCTGTCTGCTTGGCAAAATCAGCCTCTGGGAATAAATTATACCAATTCTCTTAATTTCTGGGGACTGACATTGAACTATACATTTCCATGTGGGTTGAGAACTGGTGGCTACCAACTTTCTTCCTCTGAGCCTGTTAGGAACACTGCCAGTGGCTTTAGTGGGCATTGGATCAAGCCCTAAGGGAGACCACAAGAGTAGAGTCCTGCTGAGATATGATAGTGCTAGGGTCTGTTTCTTCCTTGCACCTTGTATAATAATTTACACCTATGTAAAATGAATGATAAACTCTACAATAGCAAAATGGTAATGTTCTACACCTACATTACCCTCACTTTGCCCAAGGATACATGACGATACAAGGTGCAAGTGTAACCCACACACCTCCTGGGTGTGGTGTTCTGTCCCATCGAGTGGCACTGAGGGGCTGGGGGGAGAGGGAGAGAGAGAGAGAGAGAATTTTAGCTCATGCGGTAGAGGCTCATGCACTAAACTCCAGAGGTCCCAGATTCGTTCCCACCCGCCGACGACTGGGGTCTGTCGGTGTTACACAAGCCACTGGTCAATCAAGCTCCTATGCTTGAATATCTAGGCAGGCAGCAGTGGGCCTACAATTCATTTCCCCTACTAGTCATCTGGAGCCCTCGTCTGTTGACTGTCAGTTTATGGTGCAAGACCTGACTCTTTTCTCAGGCTTTTGCTTCAGGGAGAGGATTGTGGGGAAAGTATATAGTTTATTTCATGGGGTAGAAGTGTTTTAAACAGTCCAGGAAACCTGTATTATTTTTAAACATCACATATGCTCCCATGAACTATGAGGATGGCCTCATTTTATAAATCAAAACTTAAACGTTCAGCTTTTCCAAGGGGATTAAGGGTGAAAGTTTCTACATCTATATTTCAAGTCTGAAAAAATATCAACAGGATTAATAAGCATAGCCAAACTGTATGTAAAAGCACAACCAGTAATTTGTTTTCCTTCTGCCATATGCTTTCTGTATCTCTTACCTCCCACATACAAATTGTACAGAATAATTTGGGGTGCACACATTACTCAGGATTATTAAATCAAGCCCTTTTAGTACCAGGGGGGATTTAATTTAGATAAAGTCGAAGCACCAAGGTTTTTTTGTTTTTGCTTATTCTGGATTCTCAGAGTAGCAAATTAAAGATCTCACTGTGCTAGGCTTCATGTTATTCCGTTTTAATTTAATTCCACTCCCTGATTCTCTCTGTCCCCCCTCTCTTTGAGCATTGCCACTAGGTGGTCCAGACCTCAACCAGAAGATTTACTGGCAAGACTAAATGTATGAACACATTGTTTTTCCAATGTGATTTAATGACCTTTTTGGCATTCCCATGGCTGTTGAAATCTTCCATAATTATTCCCTTTGGTGGCAGAGGCTCCTGTTGATCAGGTGAAAGCTGATGCAGATGTCTAATGTCAATAAATTTGCAATCCATAAACATAACTACTTGGTGCCAGAGTGAACCAGGGTTAAGTAGAGTGCAGCAATAGACACCTAAGTCATGGGTTAGATCCAACTACTGTGAACAAAAGAATGAAAATAAAAGAAATATCACCTCCCAAAAAGTTATGCACCCTCTTCTTCCTCTCCTCCGCCTCTCACTCTATAGTCTCCCTATGTGGTTTTCTACATTACAGCTCAGCACTTAGGAATCTCAACAACCATCAGGCTCTATAAATCTAAAGGCATTAGAGTAATATAGGAGGAACAGTCTTGTCACTAAAATACAGGACGGAGAGTCAGAAGATCCGGATTATTTTCCCAGCTCCATCACTGTCTCATCTTGTGATATTGGGACTTAACTTCTTTGTGCCTCCATTTCCCCATTAAATGGAGATTAATCACCTGTCTCACAGGTTTTGTGACGCTTCAGAGCTTGATCCTGCAAACACTTACTCATGTGAGTTGGCCCTCTAGGTCAACAGGACTACTCATGCGAGTAAGGTGTTGCAGAACTGATCCATAACTCATGTATATTTGTAAGATGCTTTGAGATGAAAGGCCAAATGCAAGTGCAAAGCATTATCATTATTATTTTCTTTGTTATAAAAGGATGTGTTATGGACCAATCGCATAATTTCCCAAGAGACTTTCCCTAGGTCTCTCAACTTTGACCTTTGGTTCTAAACAGCCCCAGTTTCTTTGACCCATAGTCTTGTCTATACATATTTGATTTCAGACTGCACTGTTTGTGGTGGAGATGCGTCTGTCAAGCATTCAAGGATATTCCTAACATTAGTAAAAAGCAATGTGTAAACACAGTGCCATGTGCATGTGGCCTTTGAGCATGCTGGGGATGACCACAGCTGAACTGGAAGAGGCTATAACAGCTAATGAACTGGGAAATATAGTAGAGGCATTTACTTAATAACTCAAGGAATTCTTTTGGCTCACCTTGTAGAGTTTTAACCTTTGAATAAGAGTCCCTAGTTCAAAATCCCATGTCTCCTCTGTCCTCATGTTAATTTTTAAATTATATATCTTTGTTCAGAGGCTCTTATGTTGAGCATTACAGACTATTTTTCATGTCTAAAATGGGGAATTATAACTGAACATTCGCTACTGCCTCTAAATCACACCAAACAAAGTGGCGTCTGCAGCTATGCAGTAACAGAGTGGAAGAATGTAACATATGTAAATGTACGGGACGGGGACAGTGAAGGCAGCCACAGTGACGGAGATAATTGTGACTGAAGAAGGGTGTAAACTAATGATTACGCAGACTACTCAAGCTTTCTGGAGTCCACTACAGTTAGGTGCCAGGGTAGCATTGCAAGTAGACACAGAGGTGCAATCAGAGCTGAGTCAATGCCATGTTAGGAGGCTATTTCACACCCTGCAATGCCACACAGTGGGCCTTCTGTGTTGCTAAAGGATTGTGGACAACGTGTAAGAGATTCTGAGGCTGGAAACAGCAAAGCTTCTCTTTTGCCTCTTGGGATATGGCTATGCTGCAATTAAAAACCTGTGGCTGGCCTGTGCCAGCTGATTCGGGCTAAGGAGCTCTTGCTAACGGGCTGTTTAACTGCAGTGTAGACATTCAGTCTTGGGCTCTAGGAATCCACGAAGTAGGAGCGTCCCAGAGCTCAGGCTGCAACCTGAGCCTGGACGTCTACACTGCAATTACACAGCCTCTTAGCCTGGGCCCCTTAGCCTGAGTCAGCTGGCATGGGCCAGGAACGTGGTTTTAATTGCAGTGTACACTTAGAGTCCCAAGTGCTGTCCCCACCCTTTGCTTCCTTCAACAGGTGTGAATAAACAGCATCCCCGCCCACTCTTAAAACACATTCATATGCACACGCACCAGATTAGTGGCGAGAATTTACATCTACCTGGGATTTGCCTTTATTGCTAACTACAGTTTATTTTGAGATAGAGAAGAGGCAGGACTAGAATGTAGTAAGCACAATTATTGAGGCCGCTGGAGAAGGGCTGACCACAGAGCTCTCTGGCCCTCTAGCTCACAGACTGAGGAATACAGCTTCTTCTGTACAAGCCTGAACCAGACTGTGGAATGGATTGCTGACTACACTACATAAGTTTAAATCAGCGTTAACTATAACCCTAAACCTAATCTTCCTGCTAAGTTTAGATTGTTCCTTGCATTTCTCTCTGCAGGATCTGTCTATCCCAGCTTCTAATTCTCTGCCTAGAGAAAGGTTTCAGTGTTTCTTGTATCCTGATTCGAGTTAACAAGAGCCACTTACCACTGTGAGTCAGCAGAAATTATTCTGCAACCTCACGCAGTGTTCTAGCACCCTGAAAACAGGGATTCTAGAGACTGCCTTCTTGTAACACCCTGTAACATAGAGCCAAATTGTGACTGGCCTCAGTACAGGTGGGCACAGAAGAAAAGCACAGGCCACCTCAAAGCTCTATACCAGCACAGAGGTTAATTCCATCCCTACTACCTTTATTTGAGTAAAATAACAGCAGTAAAAGGCTGTCACAGATCCAGGGGCTTTCAGAAGATGTTGGGATACTATAAAAGCCTACATGGTGAGGCTAATGACTCTGCATAAGAAGTGTGTATGTAGTGGGGTGCGGAGAAGAACTCCTCAGGGTAGGAACTGCCTCTTACTGAATATTTGTACAGCAGCTACCACAATGGGGCCCTGATACTGACTAGGGTCTCTGGATGCTAATTCAATTTTAATAGTAGCTAGAAAGAGCTATTTACTGCAGTCACAGTATTTCATTATGAGTTCCTGGGGGTCTCCTAGTATGTTCCGTGTTGTCCATTGTTTAGAGTCTCCTCAAACCATGATGTCATCTGTGTGCCTATTACATTGCCAATCATACTGTGATGCTTAACAAAATACTAATGGCAATTGTTTCCACCACTAATTAGGATTAGTTCTCCTTCTGGTGTATGCTTCTTCTTAAGGAGCATGGGCCTCCTTGAAGAGATTTGATTTAGATTAAGGTGTTTTTAGGTAACAGAAGGTAATGACTACATTCTTCCGAACGAGCGAAAGAAAAAGCATTCTAGTGGGAGGCAACATTTCTAATGGTTAGTGCAGGGGACAAGGTATCAGTGCTTCTGGGATTTGCGCCTGTCTCGGCTGCTGACTTGCAGTGTGGCCATAGATAACTCACTTAACTGCTCTGGTCCTCAGTTTACCTTTCTGGACAATGAGTGCAACACTCACCTACTTTCAACACTCACCTACTACAGCTTGCAAGGGTGTTGAGAATCAATGTATATTATAATGCTGTGAGATCCTCAGATAAAAGGAGTTGCTGATATGCAGGGCTTTAGTACTGTTGAGCAGATAGTTTACTTCTGAGTGGTCTGCTGCCCAACATGGAAACCGTCTGATAACTTCTTAGTCCCCCGCAAGCCTCCTAAGAACGCATGGCCCCAATTCAGCAGTCCATGCCTATTCAGCAAAGCACTTAAGCATATGCTGAAGTATCACTGATGTGCTTAGGGACCATCTTTTTGTTCTGTGTTTGTACAGTGCTTAGCAAATGGGGTCCAGTATCATAACTAGAGCTCCTAGTAATAATAATAATAGCTGCTTTGCTGATTAGGGACAGACTTAAGAATGTGCCCAAATGTTTTGTTGAATCAGGACCTATATACTATATGTTTATTAGACAACTCAGCAGCAAACCAGGCAGCAGAGAATTGTTGAGGACCTGGTCTATCTAATTGTGTGTCTAAATCATAGTTGCAATGTGATTCAAAAGTATTAACTTTACAGTCTGCACAGAATGAGTAGGTTATATGGTTGGATTCCTGCAGATGGTCAGTTTGTATCATAAAATTTAAAATTACGACTTACACCATAAAGTTACTGCCTCAAATGTATTATATATTGTAGCACAACAAGCAAATTAATACTAGATGCAGTATATATATGCCCAGACCTATGAAATATTCTCCCCTCCCCTCATTGGTTCACGTTCCTTTCAGAGCAGAATTAAAATTGCCCAGTAGCACTGAAATGGAGAAAATCACTGTGGTTCCAATTCTGCATGGTGCTGAGCACCGTCATCTCTCCCTGACTTCGGTGGGAGTTGCATTTAGCACCTTGCAGGATCAGCCCCTTGAGCCCTGTTCTGAATTGTGCATCATGCATGCAAGAGCTGAGCTCTCAGCAAAATCCTTTTTATTATATGTCATAAAGAAGGCTGTGAAAAGAAAACTAGGGGAAGGAAAGTAGGAGCATGTTGGAGCGCTCACTTATGCTGGTGTAAATCGGGAGTAACTCCATTGAAGTCAGTTGAGTTACAGTGAGATTCGCTGCTGTGAATCAAGCCCTATACCTGCAATAGATGAGTGAAATATCTTACAACTGTGTGTCCAAGAGCCTGCTAAGCTTCTTGTAGAGTTGCTGTCAGTATGCCCAGGGCAGAAATGTATTTTTTTTCCTACTGTTGTACATAAGGGCTCTGCTGCAGCCGACAACATGAAATGTGTTCGTTCAGTTTGTTCAAAATGGAGTGTGTTTGTTAAGTGTTGCCTCTTTGATGTTCTGCTGCCATCTCCATCTTTGTCATCATTGCCCATCTTTTTCAATCTAATGAACTCAAACCATCAGTGCAACTTAAGTTCGGCTGTCTGTTCTTGCATAGTTAATATTAAAAATGTACTAACAGTGTGGCTGAGAAATCAAATTATGCACATAAATATGCTGGCATAGCAGAGGAGGCGGCAGAAGCTGAAGTTAGCAACATTGATGCCAGTTCACATTTGCAAATCAACCGTCAATCTGTCATTAAACATGTTATCAAATGATGATAAGTGTATGCTTCTTGCTTGCATTGGCGCGCTTATTCCCGATGTTGATGTGCATTAATGGGATAATGTGCATTAACATAGTCTTGCTTCGATGAACACAAAACATTTTTTATCCGTCTCAGTTTGTTTCCCCCTGTGGCCCCCAAGTAAGTGTTTTGTGTTATCAAATTGCCAAAAAATAGGAAAACACATTTCTTTTAATTAGCAAAAACCTTTAATCATTATTATGATTATTTTTTAATTTTTAATTTTATCCAGACTAACTCGTGTGTGTTGGCAATTGGGGAAAAAATAGAAAAGCACTCCACTGTCTTCTTTAAGTAAAACGATTAATGTCAGAAACTCGGAGACTGACAATTATGTGCTGTCTTAATGCACTGGCCTTTCATCTGCAGTCCTTGCTTTTGACAGGAGTGATGGTTTCAGTTCAGTGATATGAAAGGCAAGAAAGGAAATGATCTCAGGCATTCCCAGCCCATTGTACAGGGCTGAACTCAGACACAGCAAACACTTGTAAGCTGGCTTCATTTAGCAGGTTTACCTATCTAGTACACAAATAATGTACCTTGAGATTTTGTTTTAAGTGTTACTTGCTCTGGGAGGGAACTGAATTTCTGAAGGAACTTCCCGTTTGAATGTCTAACCATATTAACCACCATTGAACAGCAGTGTGTATTCAGTGTACCGTTCTCACATGCTCCCAGTAATCTTCCAGGGCAATAAAGAATTTGTTTCACTGGAGAGAGCAAAAAAGTGACTGAAGGCACAAAACCATAAAAAAATGCTGCTGGTAACCTATTGTAAACCGACTGTCTTCATGCCTTGTGTTAGTGACAATTGCTTTATAGTGACAATTCCACTAAACCCTATTACAGTTTTTCAGCTGGTCCCTAATGTTTTTTTTTCTGGAAGATCAGTTGTCCTAGGAACCATTGGACCAAAAATAAATAAACCCAGTTCTCTGATTCAAAATGTAGCTGCCAACTGGAACCGGCAAAAACCAGTTGAAAAAATAGTAACTGGAATTCCCATTATGGATGAGGTCCTGTCCTAAGAAGCGCCACGTGCTTTCCACTCTCACTGCACTTGGTTGAATACAATAGGAATTGTTCACATACCATACGTTGTGGAACTGGGCCCTTAAGAATTCCTTCAACCTTTAAGAATTAGAAGTCGATGGGAGTTTTGAAATTGACTTAAATGGAAACAGGACAAGGTCAGCCCCAATAATCCTTTACACTTAAGAGGACCTTTGTATCTAAGGATCTCAATGCACTTTTAAGCAAACATTTGACTCAAGCCTCTCCCCACCTTTGTGGCATAGTTAAGTTGTTTTAAAGCCATTTTAAGATGTGCAAAATGTGGCAAAGTTATGCTAGTTTCCGCGAGCTTATACAGCAAGTCAGTAGCAGAGCCAGGGATAGAACTCGGGTGAAATCTTGGCCCCATTCTGGTCAATGGGAGTCTTTCCACTGATTTCACTAAGGCAGTGGTTCTCAACCAGGGGTCCAGGGGCCAATAGTAAGTTTCAGAGGGTCCGCCAAGCAGGGCTGGCATTAGACTTTCTAGGGCCCAGGGCAGAAAGCCGAAGTCCCGCCATGTGGGACTGCAGACCAGGGCCCTGCCACTACCCAGGGCTGAAGACAAAGCCCGAGCAACTTAGCTTCACAGGGCCCCGGGCAGTTGCTACCCCCTAACGCTGCTACCTGCCTGCTACCCCCTAACGCTGGCCCTGGCTTTTATATGTAGATAAACAGCTGTTGCGGCACAGTTGGGCCATCGAGTTTTTATAGCAAGTTGGGGGGGCCTCAGAAAGAAAAGTGATATGCCCTCAGGCTAGCATATCACTCTCAGAGTCCTAGATTCAGGGCCAGTGCTCGACAGACCATACAACACTTCCTTCCCTGGTGTTTTAAATTCCATCAACCTTTAAAAAAAAAATCCCAATAATGTTTTCGTTTCAAAGCTGATGATTGGAACAAAGATTTTAAACATGCTGTAATAATTTAGGGACTGATCCAAAGCCCATTAAAGTTGATGGGTGTCTTTCCACTGACTTCAGTCGATTTAAGATCAACCCCTTAAAGTGATTTATTTTTAGACTATGAATGAAAGAGTTGGACTTTTCACAGGTCTGTTATAGAGATAATATATCTTAAAACACTTAAAGAGCACAAAAACTGTTGTCATATAATGAAAAGGCTTATAAATAACTCTTAGTTTCTGTGTGTGTGTGTTTGTGTGTCTACATGTGCATGCATACATAAATAATTACCTGGCTGTGGCAATGTTAGGTATCCATCCAGTTTTATTTTGTATTCCACAAACTTTCTACTGTGTCCTACAAGGGATTAGATCTGGGCAAAAACTTATAAAAAACAAGCAAATGCTTATGTTCTTCCAGTAACAGATACATGTCTTGAGATTTATCTTGGAGTCTCAACAGTTATAAATGACAGAGGAAAGGGCTGTAGAATGTGTTGGAATTTTTGAAAAATGGTAAATCAGACTTTTGGTCAATCGTTTTTCCTTAATCCAATAATGTCTTGCTTCTGCTTAGCTTTAGGCATTTTACCAAGGACACCTGAAGTGAATCCATTTCTGTGTTCATGGTGTTTCTGATATCTTTCTCCGAAGGCAGTAAAGGAGATCAACAGAGAATAATTACTAATTATTTTTTTAAAAAAATATTCTTTGTAGCTTAAAAAACAAACAAAAAAATGTCAGTGGGTTTCCTGTAACCTCAAAATTTTGGGAACATTAGCACAAGGTGCACAATTCTGCAACTCTAAGAGCAGTAATTGTGTACCTGGTACCCATAAGCTTTAATGAGAGCTTATGTTCTCAATACTAGGAACTTGACTTTTAAATATCTTGATTTACTATCAGATAGCTATTCTTTTCTGACAGGTTGAATTTACCCTAACATCGATTTTTTATTTTTTTTTACATTTGTTTAGCTTTATGTTACTTATATTCCATAAAGTAACTTGAAATTGATACTTCTAGCATTTATACTAATGCTTGGGGAAGATACTGTATTGATGGGCAGACCTACTATCTGACATGACTAGATGTGCAAAGCAAAGACTAAGATAAATACTTACTGTTCAATTAAGAGATTTGCTAGGAAATGATAAACAAATGAGCCTTAATTGAATAATCTTCCAAATTCTCTTAATTCTGATTTTCAATTGGAATAGCTTCCTTAAAATATTCCCAGAACAAATAGCCATTTACAACATACCTAACAGGGAAAGGTGTCTGAAAAAACACTCTATCTGGATTCCAAAACCTGCAAAAATTGTGATTGATCAAGAGTTTCCAAGAGACTTTTTAAGGTGAGGGCATGTCTACACTATGGGGACTATACTGGAATAGCTATAGTGCCATTGCTCTGCCAGCATAATCCTGTATTGTAGATGCAGCCTACAGTGACAGAAAGGATTTCTCCATCGCTGAAGGAATCCACCTCCCTGAGTAATGGTAGCTAAGTCGATGTAAGCATTCTTTTGTAGAACCAGCTGCATCTACACTGGGGGGTTAGGTCAGCATAGCTATGTCGTTCAGGCTGAGCTATGCTCTGGAGGTCACTTAAATCCTGCAGCGATGTCAACCTAAATTTTAAATGTAGACCAGGCCTGAGTCTTTTCTCTCTTTTATACCTCAATCCTCTAATCCTTTTTGTGAGGGAATTTCATTTGTCTCTGTTTTCTGTTCCTACTCCCAAGCTTCCTCTTTCAGCATGAGGATTCACAGAGTTTCCTAAGTCTGTCCAAGATCTACACCTCAGGCTGGTCTACGCTGAAAAGTTACATTGGCATAGCTACATCTCTCAGAGGTCTGAAAAATCCACACCTCTGGGAGATGTAGTTAAGCCAACCAAACACCCATTGTAGACAGTGCTAAGTCGATAGAAGAATTCTGGGAGGTGGATTACCCACAGCGACAGGAGAACCCCTTCCATCACTGTAGTAAGAGTCTGCAATGAAATGCTACAGTGGTGCAGCTGCAGCACTGCATCTGTGCTGCTGTAGCATTTTAAGTGTAGACACAACTATAGTGTTCTAACTGGAGATCATCATCTCCTTGCAGACTCAAGTGTTCTATTTTTGCGTCCTCCAAAACTCCTCTTCCTTGTCCAATTTTAAATCTAAAATCTTTTTTTTAAAAAAGATTTAGTCAAGTGAAGTTCTTCATGAGTAATCTGAAAGCACCTTAAGGTTATTAATTGGTCATGACATTATTTGGCGGAAGTGGACCAAAGCTAAGAATTCATTACTGCTTGGAGCTATCATCAAATCAGAAAAACTTTGTGATTTATTATCAAAGCATTTTGATGACAGGTTTTACAGCTTGTAGATAGCTCCCTCACATGTCCCACAAAACTCAGTTACCATTATTTGTCCCTCTGGGGGAAAAAAAGTGTTTCTGCTTTCTTTTGATAACATTTCTAATCCAGGATTTCATTCACTTCTTCTCTAGTCAGGAGACTTGAATGTAATTTAATGAAATGAACCTGAATTGTTTACAGTGTCAAGAATTTTTGAAATATTTGATTGACTCCTTGACACTAGTAATTCTACCTGCAAAAATGGAACAGAACTCAGATAAACAAATATTAGATCTTAATTCTGCCAGGCATGAGGGGCCAGATCCTCAAAGGCATATAGGTACCTAACTCCTATTGAATTCAATAGGAGTTAAGCTCCTAAGTACCTTTGAGGGTCTGGGACAAAGTGCCTTGGAAATTGCGGGTACTAAGTGCCTCACTGAAGACAACATTCCTTAATACCGAGAGGGACATGGAGAGGGGAGTGAATGGTTTGGAGCTGTACTTGGGGAGAAGAGATTCTAGGAGAAGTAGGAGGATGGCGAATGGAGAGGAGAGGGTCAGGAGACTAGCAGGGGTTGGTGAGGAGGTGCAGGAGTCCAAGTGGCATTGTAGGGGATGCAGGGGATTTGGATAGGCAGGAAGACTGGGGGTAGGGCACTCTGTGAGGGCTGTAAATTGGATAGGCAGTTGAGTGAGCAATTTGTCTGGATCCTTTCACTGTTCATTTCCAGACTTGTTGATTGTATATGCTTAATTTCTTTTTTCTTTTCCTGGGGGCTTGATTCTCTGTTGTTTCGCACCTGGCAAATTACTACACCAGTTGAGAGGCAATGAAGAATCAAGCTCCTCGTGGTTAAACATGTCCAAATCCAAACCCTTGATCTGAACACTCTAGCAATTTGGAGAGTTTTGGATCTGTACTTGTGTCCATGCTACTTGAACCCATTTCCATTTAGGACAGATATATTTATTAGCCAATTAATTTGATTCATTTTCATAAAGGAGTTTGAAGCTATGCAATTCTCTGTTATTGTTAAGTATTGTTCTATCAAAGGAAATGAGCAGCGGTGGGGTTAGCAGAGACAGGGCTATGCTATTCTTCCTCTTCCTCCTGTTCTTTAGCTGTTGTTCTTGTTATCTGTCTTTCGCCTCATTTTTGGAGTGTTTTCAGTTTTTGAAAATGGCAAGTAATTAGTCAATATGTTTTCACCATATGTATCAGACTCAGGAAAGAGGCAGCCATTGGCCTTTGTCATGGCACAGTAAGCATTTTCTCAGCACTTCAAGTCATTCTGTATGTGGTGGTGAAAGCCAAAGAATTAATGAGGAATTTTATAATGTCGCGTTTGATATAATAATTCACAGTTCACTGCAGTTCACAGATTTAAGGTGAGTCCCCGTTTTACAGTTTCCAGCATCCGTGCTCTTTCTTCTATAGATTCTCCATGCTGTGTCAGCCTTCTAGGGCCTGGTTCTCCTCTGCCTGGCACTTTTACATAAAGATGCACTTCTGTGCAAAATGGGGGTAAAATGCTACCGGATTTTAATAGTCCCATTTTACACTTCCTTGGCACAGATGCCTGCATAATACAGTAGAGAATCATACTCCACTCTTTCTTTCCCAAATTTTCTTTCCCACCTACAATATGCTATTGTACAAATTCTTTACTGATAAAGATTCTTGCTTTAACCCGCCCATTACTTGAGTGTTGCCAAACAGGCTTGTTAACAAAGGCACAGATTCTGATCTCAATTCTGCTGGTATCAACCTGGTATAAATCTCCACAGAAGTTAAGGGAGTGTCTCCAGATTCACAAAATACAGACCCATGTTTTTAAGGGTTTTATTTTTAAGTTGCTGTGTTTGGATTTGGCCAGTGAGGAAGGAGAGAAAATACAAACAAATCATTGCTTAGAATCAGCACTTGGCTTAGTTTGATCATTAGCACTGTTCCATGCAAACCCATATTGGTATTATAATTACTACTACCTTATGAAGGTGCAGTGGATAAAATGGAGAATCCCACTTCCACCGCCATTCTGCCTTGCATATAATAGGACGAAGCTGGTCATTTCAAATACTGTAAATTCTTCATCACGCATAAACTGGTCATTGGTAAATTTCACATTACAGTTCCTCCCCTTCCTGTAAAAATCCTAGTGCCAATGTGTGTTGTAACAGCGTTTCAAAGCCAGACCTTTATATAGCGGCTTCAGAGGAAATGCGATAATGTATATTTAAGGGACACTGTCAAGTTGAAGTTTTGGTTAGGAGTGGGCAGCAGTTTTGTATGAGTTCTCTATTCTTCTCTGAACAGCTTCACATCACCTACATGTGGTGTGCATGTGAGTCCTTTCAGTCCTAACTCACCCAGCTCAGCCATCCACTGGTCTGATGCACTGTCCATATCTGCTGACATAAAGAGCTAGCATACTCCTTACCACAATGTAAACAGGGGGCTTTTAAAGAAGAACATATCAAACTAAAGGATCTGTTTAAGGAGCTCTCAATTTATCAATAGTTCAAGAGACTTAGAGTCCTTATAGTTCCTACATCATGTATCTGAAAACTTTTAAGGTCCAGGATCTCATTAAAGTGCTCAGTAAATTTTGTTCTGCTGGGAAGTTTTAGCACTGTAAGTCAGCTGTATACACTTAGTGCAAAATGTCATCCCTTGACTAGATTTCTTTGACCCTATGGTTGCAAATAAAACATTCCATCTCAAATTGGAATGGAATTTTTTCCTAAGTAAGGTCTGCAAAGTAAAGCATTTATTTTATTTTATTGTTTACTGTCAGTTAATAGTCTTGTTTATGTTATTACATTTAATGAATAAATATATCAATCTGTTCATCAAACCCAGTTTTGTTTACACTCTTTAATCCTCTTATCCTGTTTGGAAGTATGTTATATATTTTAATTTTATAATTATCCATTTTATTCATGTGTAACACTTGGCAGATTTGCTGCTCACATGCTACTAGATGTACAGAAGGCAAATAGAGGAGAGAGAGAGTCCCCAGCTGAGAAATTCAGACCTAGATCTGAATCCTACTACACAAAGTTCTGGGTGTTTAGATCCAGGGCTTTTGTTTGGCCTAGTATATAAATGCCACTGGCAAAGTTGGGGTCTGACTTTGATCCCAGCATGGATCATCAGTGGGAATTGTATCTGGGTCCTTCAGCTCCAAAGTACAGTCCTCTGTCCCTAGGTAAAGATCCATCCTGAAGGTCTTGGATTCTATCAGCACTGCTGACTTTGGGTGGGATCATTACAAAAGTGTTGGCCAGTAGGGAGATTCGAACTCCTATGACCCTTGGATACTTTAGCTAAATTAGAAATTTCGTTAGCTGGTAGCAGTAGCAGGCTTTTATTCTCTATGTCAGTGGCTCTCAAACTTTTTTACTGGTTATCCCTTTCACATAGCAAGTCTCTGAGTGTGACCCCTCTTATAAATTAAAAATACTTTTTAATATATTTAACACCATTATAAATGCTGGAGGCAAAGTGGGATTTGGGATGGAGGTTGACAGCTCACGACCCCCCATGTAATAACCTCGTGACCCCCTGAGGGGTCCCAACTCCAAGTTTGAGAACCCCTGCTCTATGTGATCCAGCCATAGAGGGTAGCCCATAGAAGAGGAAACAGTGTATTTAGCTAGTAGATTACATCTGGTGCCAAGGTTTTTGTTTTGGAACTTTTGCTAAAATAAAGAGACAGGAAAGGCCAGAATCAAAAGCCTAGGGTCATGATAATAATAATATTGTTAGTGTTATTTATTTGTATTAAAATAATGTGCAGAGTACACTAGATGCTATATTTGCACATAGGAAGACAGTGTCCTTACCCCAAAATATGTATGTTAGAATTTTCTCCTCTTAAACATTTTTTGTCTGTTGATTTAGTCCTGCAAACATCTCCTGCATAATTGTGTCTGGGAAGGCAGTGCCCCCTTTTGGGTTCCATAATCAAAGTGCAGGTGAGGGCAGAAAGAGAAGTTAGGAGAGAATAGTAATAGCTGGGGAAACATCCATGTGCACATACTATAGCAAGGCAAAACATAGCTGAGATTACACAAGTACAGATGGGCAAGAGGAGACATGTAGTAACTTGCAGCCAGATATTACAGAAGCAGGAAGAGCATAGCTCCCCATGTACAGAAGAACAGAGAGATATGTGGCTTCAGAAAGCTATATCTCTATTTGATTTTTTTTCCTGGTCCTTTGTTGGTTTACTTCATTGCCAGGGAACTCTTTAACCCCTAGATTTTGAAAAACCCACTCGTCTCTGTCTTATTTGAATAGAACTTCTATTAGGTACCCTCAGAAAAAGTCACCTCTGTGGAGAAGTTATCTAAGGAAGGAAAAATCTGCTCTAGAAGGTGGCATAGCCAAGATGAATACCTTTCCCATTTTGTACTTGGAGATGAAAATATCAATATAGTTAAATCAGTGTTGAGAACTTTCCCTGAAAAAGGGGAAGGGGAAAAAAATACACCACTAGTTGAACATACAGGGAGGCCAGAGGGAGTTCAGTTACCATAGAGATTATTACTGGCAATTGGTTCTCAGCAGCAGATTGAGCTCTATTAGAATATTTTTATTAACTTTTTTTTCTTAATTGGTAATTTATGTGTGCTGGATCAAGCTCTGTGCCAAGTCCAGATTTTCCTTTTTACCTGTCACTTTCTTTGACATGAAGCAGTAACCACCAGTGTGCCAGATATCAGCCATTTCCTCAATTTGTAAACATTAACAAGGGTCAAGGGGACATGAAATAACACGTGGACAAGTCCCTGTGTTTGGATTTGGCCAGTGAGGAAGGAGAGAAAATACAAACAAATCATTGCTTAGAATCAGCACTTGGCTTAGTTTGATCATTAGCACTGTTCCATGCAAACCCATATTGGTATTATAATTACTACTACCTTATGAAGGTGCAGTGGATAAAATGGAGAATCCCACTTCCACTGCCATTCTGCCTTGCATATAATAGGATGAAGCTGGTCATTTCAAATACTGTAAATTCTTCATCGCACATAAACTGGTCATTGGTAAATTTCACATTACTGTTCCCCCCGTTCCTGCAAAAATCCTAGTGCCAATGTGTGTTGTAACAGCGTCTCAAAGCCAGGCCTTTATATAGCTGCTTCAGGGGAAATGGGCTAATGTATATTTAAGGGACACTGCCAAGTTGAAGTTTTCTTAAATTGACTCACTTCCACAAGTTCCATTTCTGATGCTTTCATAGAGCTCCCTTTCCTGCTTCTCTTAAAAATAAAATGCCTTTTAAAAATTATTATAGTGTTTTCCTGCTCTCATGTCCCCTGTTCAAAAAGGTATTTTTGGCAGACCTGAGAGCAACACCAAACATGATTGGATTCCCCTCCCCTTTATCTCTGTATACCCCAGCCTGCTGCTTGCTGGCTGCTCCCCTTCCATTTTAGTTTCAGGTTTACTGCTGGTGTTACTGGTACACAGGGACACTGTCTTGCAGAACCTGAGGGGAGGCGCATGCACCATCAACAAATCAGTGAACTGACAAAGGGCTGTCAGATGTGCGGTGTAAACAAACGGAGAAAAAGGGAGATGTACATGTTTATCTCTAATCTCCTTCAGTGACAGTGATCTCAGGGGTTACTATTGACAATAGTAGGCACCACATTTCCCATGGAAATGTCTTTTTTTTTTTTAAGTTGATGGTGTTGCTTTATGGAAACAAATTTAATTCTGCTTCCTGCTATGCAAGGCCCAATCTTATTATTCAAACCACAAGTAGCACAACATAGAATATGCCCATCTGTCAAAAGAACTTAAAATAAAGGTGGAAATTGTTTTTATGTTTTGTGCCATCCTCTCCAAGTTCCTCAGTGGACATCAGTTATCACATCAGGCCTATTTAAACCTGTTCAAATCCTCCAGCCTCTGCCTGTGGCTCCTTTTAAATTAAATGTGCCCACAGAATAGTAATACCTACTGCTAGATTTGAAAATATGTGGTAGTACTGCATTCTGGTGGGCTAACTATGAAGGCTAAGGACCAGAACTTTGACCACATTCGACCTGCCACACATTGCTCCAGTAGAGCAAAGCAGGTAGAAATCAGGTGGATCAAACCAGCTGAGGACTTTCCCCGAGCAAAGTAAAAACCAAAGGTATGTCTATACAGCATTGTAAATCCAGGTCTGTGGGACCTGGGTATGTCTACACTGGAATAAAAAACCCACGGCACAGATGCAGTTGACCCAGGTTAGCTGACTAGGGCTCGCAGAGCTCGGGCTGTTGGCAGTGGCAGATTAACGCATGGGCCCATGTGGCCCATGCCCAGAGGCCCATGTCAATTTGGGGGCCCCCACAGGAGCGCCGGAACTCTGGCACTGTCCCCTGCTCCTCTTTCCCCTCACCCTGGGGCCCCACTGCCCTGCTCTTTCTCTTCCCTCTGAAGCCCACGCTTTCTGGCCAGGCCGGAAGCCAGAGCCCAGCTATGGTAGGGTGAGCATATTCCCCCTGCCCCTGCTCGTGGAGGAGCTGGCCTGAGCCCCTCTTCCTGCCCCCTCCACTGGCCCGAGCTCCATCGCTCCCCCCCACAACTCTTTTTTGGCAAAATTGGGTATTCGTCCCATTTGCTCTTGCCAGCTGATGATCAGTTGGCAAGAGCAAATGGAACAAATGACCAGTTTTGCCAAAAAAGTCAGGACGTCCGGGGCAGGGCTTAAAAAGGGGACTGTCTTGGCCAAAATGGTTCATGTGGTCACCGTAGACTGTGAAAAGAGCCACCCAGGGAGACCAGGCCACTGTGGGGAGCCCTGGACCTTCCACCTGCCCTGTACAAGAGCAGCCCCCAGCCTGTGTTCCTGCCCCCCAGGGTGCACCGCCCAGGGCAGGTGGAGGGTTCAGGGCTCCCCACAGCAGCCCAGGCTCCCTGGGCAGCTCTTCCGCACAAGACTCCAGCTTCCAGCCAGGCCGCAGGGCCTTGGGGGAAGGGGAGGAGCAGGAGGCAAGGCCCCATGGCATGGGGGATGTGGGGGGTCTAAATGTTCTTTTTGCCCAGGGCCTCAATAAATCTTAATCTGCCTCCGGCTGTGGGGCTAAAAACTGCTGTGTAGACATTCAGGCTCAGGATGGAACCCGGACTGTGGGACACTCTCCACTAATGGGGTCCCAGAGCCCAAATATCTACAAGCCAAAGCCCTGTGAGCCTGACTCAGCTGACCCGGGCCAGCTGGGGGTGTTTAATTGCTGGGGGTGTTTAATTAGACGTACCCTATCTTTCCAAGCCCGGATTTGAGCATCCATGCTGCATTGTAAACCTGGGCTAACAGCTGCTGGACCAGGTCTCACAGCCATGCTAATGCATCCATACTGCACTACACAGACATTCTGGCTTGGGTCTGGCGCTTGAGCTGCATCCACACTGCAAAATGACAGAGCTTGGACCCAAGTCACATCAGATGTCAGGCTCTGATCCACCCTCCCCCAGCACAGTTCTAGGACCCAGGTCCTGAGTGCTTGCTGATCTGAGTCAGATTGATTTGTGTGTGCACAGAAGTGGGGATTGGGCTCAAACCTGAATCAGAGCCTGGGTTTAGTCTGCAGTGAGACACCCCCAAGTGACCTGGAGCTGCTGCAGGCCTCTCTACATCATTCCTACTCCCTTGGAGCTCCTGGAGTCTGGAGAAAGAGGGCATTGGCAGAGTGACCCTGCAAGTAGAATTTCAGATGAGGGAGCTGTAAAAGTCACCTCATCCTGCCTCTTCCTCGGATGTGCTGAGCATCCCTCTCTAAGATCTGAATTCTCCTCTTGCGTACACCAGTATACATCAGGAATGATTCCAACGAGCCAAATTCTTGCCCTTGATATGGCTGAACAAAGGGATCACAAAGCCGGTTGAGTAGGCTTCTTGAGTATTCATCGGAGGTATGTGGAATCTCTGGGTGGCACTGAGATGTAGAAGTGAGAATGAAACGGGTGTGTTCTGGGATGGAATGGGGAGTCTCTAGTTTCATTCCTTAGTTGCTGGAACAGTTCCTTGGACAACCCTGTGGCTACAGGATTAGGAAAGCACAAAGGCATTTTAAAGACATATTTGCCATTCCTCTCAATGCTGTGCCAAGTGCCACTGGGCCATACCAGAGCGCCTGAGCTACCAGTATTACACTAATATAAAAATTTTAAGCGAGAGGAGAATCTAGCTAATGGGGCAAATCTCCCATTCATCACACAGGCAACATGCGCCGTGGCTCTGATTCTGATCTTACAGCAGTATTGCATGGGGGTAGCTCCATTGGCCAAATTCTGTTCTCAATTACACCAGTGTAAATCCAAAGAAGCTTCACTGAGAGCAGAATTCAGATTAGCCTCAGTGGAGTTACTTCTGATTTACAGTGGAGTGAGATCAAAAATCATCCTCACTGACGCCAGCAAGAGCATTTTGCTTGCACGAGGCTCACAGGATGGGGCCCTAGGATTCTTAGACTTTGCTTGTAAAAGAAGAAAATCCAGCTATGCCATCCAGCAATTCCCAGCTCATTTCAAACCTGCACTCACCAGCAGTAAGAATAATTCGTATCAGCCCTCACCCACCCCCCAAAAAAGTGCTTTGCATCCTTTCTTCATTGTAAATGACCTTTATGCGATGATAATGTCTACCTTGGTGAGTCTTAATAGCTTAATTAGAGAAACAGTTTTGCAGTTAGACAAACATTTGAAAAAAACCTGCTTTTTAACTGTAACTATGTTGTTTTCTTGCATTTTAATTTCAGTCAGCAACATTTTTAAGAACTTCAAAAGGATACCGTCAAGGGTTTCATCTCTCTCTCTTTTTTTTTTTTCTTTTTTCACTCATGAAATACTGTTTTCTTTGCTAAGTGTTGTGTAAAAGCTTGAAGCAGGAATCTCTCTCTTTGTAGAAGTTCTTTCTTTTTCATTCACAACGCTTTGGTACTGCTCCCAAGCAGCGGCCTGTGCACACTGGTTTCTCGTAGGTCCGATTATTGGTTTTGTGATGAACTCACCAATTTACCATAGCATGGCTCTTGAGCGCTGACGGGTGCACACTGGGGTGAAATTCACCCCTGTTCGGAAGATAAAACTTATGGAAGCACTTAAGCCCCAGGTAAGCCCTACTTTGAGGGCTTGAGTGACACATAATCTTTGTGCGTACACTCTGCACTTGGCTAAATTTCATCTACTGTTTTATATGGGGCTGATGAGCAGTGGGCTGTGCTTACTAGTCTATTTTTGCAGTTATTTATTAGAACTGGGCAAGAAATGGTTTTCCTGGCCTATGAAAATTTCCTAGATTTTGAAAAATTATCCCATCCCAAAGCAGGCTGAAAAGTCAAAATCTCGAATATTTTCACAAACCAGTAATCCAAAAAGAAAATCTGATTGAGTCCAATGAAATGTTTTATTTGGATAATTTCAAAACATTTTAATTTTGGCATTTGTTTAGGTTTTTTAGGATAAATTTAACTAAAATTTCAAACAAAGTCCTTTCAAACCAAAACAAGAAATTTTTCACTTTGAAAACATCGAAAGGAGACATTTTGATAAGTCTGAATCTTTTTTAAAAAAAGAAAAATTGGAGATTTGTCGATCCTTTCCCATAAACAGTTTCAGTTTTCTGACCAAAAAAAAAGTTTAGTCATAAAATTTCCTACTAGCTCTACTATTTATAGGATCTGGTCTGTGCCAATCTGTATTTTATTGCATGGTTGTTTATGACTGCGTGTAGACTAACACATTGAATCTGTTTTTTTTTTTAAATACATATAGGCCTTGTCTGCACTGTGTTTGGGTATTTTTGGAATGTTGTTACTATACCAATGCAAACCTCTAATGTAGAAATGCTACATTGGTGACTTGCATCAGTGTAGCCTACCCCAGTCTGAAACAGGGTCATTTGCACCAGCTCAGCATTTCTGCATTAGGTGTAGTTACAGTGATGCAAAACTCCACTGTAGCCTAGGGATAAAGGATGACATTACAAGCAGAGAGAGGAAAAAATATGACTGATCAAATTTAGACCTTCCAGGCTTGACAGTATCCACTGACATTTCCACCATAAGTGAAGAGACAAGGTCTCCTTGCTGAGCTCTTCCTGGAGTAATACCTTGCCATGTTCTTACATAGAAAATGAGAACAGCATGAAGAGGGGAAAAAAAGAGTCACAGAGATAAAGAGCTGAAACAGAGATAATGGACCAAAGACACTGTAAGCAAAATCCACAATTTAGATCACTTGGATCATTTGTATTAGGAAGGTGAGGAGGATATGACTCTGCGCAAAAAAGGACCGTGGACTCATTTAAGGTTTGGATTGAAGAATGAATTTCAAAAAGCAACTTGACTTCTTTCGTTCTTTTGTTCTTTCATTCTTTCTTTCTATTACAGTAACATCTAGACGACGCAGTTCTGATTGGGCCCCATTATGTTAGACACTCTACAGACACATCATGAGAAACAGTCCCTGTCCTGAAGAATTGACAGTCAACATAGACTAGAGACAGACAATGGTTGGGAGAAAAGGAATATTATTATCCACATTTAGAGGACACACAAGGCGAAAGAGGTGGCCAGATTCACAAGTCAAACTGGGAGGGCAAGACCAATTTAAAGCAGGTCATCCATTAGTGAAATTTGATACACAAACAGTGAAATAAACATTATTGTCTTTCAAGCATAACAAAGGGTACAGAGCAGTTAGAAAGGTCCTGCCTAAATTCCAAAAGATACTATTCATCTGTGTGCTAAAGCATATTTTTTTCAGCTCTTGGAAGAAGTAAAGTGTAAGAGGTGATTCAGCTTATCTTGTTACTTACACCTAGGATAACAGTTCAGGAGACTGCAGAATCCTGCTCTTACTGGTTTCCAAAATTCACATACCTGTATACACCTTACACAAGAAACTTGCCGTCGTGCTGCCATGTTGAAAGCTGATGTCAGCCACTAAATCCAGGGAGTACAGGAGAATATGAGTGGATAGTTTTGTGTGGCCAGAAAATGAACTTGCAAGTGAGGGAAACTGATCTTATACTAGCTAAAAGGCCAACAACACTTAGAAATGACCCATGTTATGCAGGGCTGTAATTTTTAGGGGGGGAAATGGATAAAACGTACAGGCTTGAAAATATGTATTTTACCTGCAGGGCGTTTTCAAAGGCTTTTGTATTGTGTCAACAGCCTCTAGATCATTTATACATTTTGCTTCACATATATTATTCAGAGTGTCTATTTTATTATATTTGGGGTCAAGCCATCATTCTCCATTAATGGTTTGCTAATAATAATTTTGCTTGGGATGAAGTATTGAAACTTCATTGATACCCAGGATCATTGGAGAACAGTTCAAATAACAGGCAGGAGAAAGTACTGCATCAGGTTAAAATTCACTCTGATACAGAGGGCCAGCACAAACTCTCTGCTGTTAAGTCCCACTTATGCCCTCAAAATAAGGCTTGAATGGGAATTAAGCAATGCACAGGACTTGTGCTCATGCTCTGCACAGGATCATATGGTGACAGTCAAGGCACAGTACTGGGAATCAAAAGGTCCGAATTGTATTCTTGGTTCTGCCACAGACTTGCTTGTGACTTCGGGCAACACAAATACAAAGAGACTAGGGAAAGGAGCACACACACATACTCCATCTGTGTGATGAGTGAATTAATGCTGAAAATTGCCAGTGTGATGCATAAATTATAGCAGCTTTCCATGGGTGCAGGCTTCATACTATGGCTGCCTGCTGACCTGGGCCCTGATTCCGGTATTTGATAGTACATGCCTAATTGTGGGCATAGGAGTAGATCTACTGAAGTCTGTGGCACTACTCACTCACTTAAAGTAAGCCACATATTTAAGTGCCTTGCTGAATCAGGTTCTATATGCTTTTCTGCCACTTGTGCACCATAAGTCACTTGCATTTTTTGGGGGGTGGGGGCACAAAAGGAACCACTGGTAGCTAAGCAATGGCAGGACAGCTCACCATGTGGCTATCTGTCATTCCTCTTCATGTGGCCCCCATGGCCCTTTGCTGGTATAGTTTATAATATGCTATGGGAGTCTTTTGAGTGAATGGTATCTCCCCATACCCTCCCCAAAAAGGCAAACTGAGCTAAAGGGTGGTGAAACCCCTTGTTTGTAGTCACACAGGAAGTTGATGTCGGAGCTGGGAATGGAACGTAGAAGTTCTGATAATCAATCTCTAGTTCTGACCATTAGATAATGCTCCCTCTCTCTCCCCCTTATCCACCCATCTCTCTCTAAGCCCTGAAACTAACATATACAAAATTCAAATTAAATTCACTCTATCTTATAATTAATTTATTCAAAAAATCTGTGCAAGCCCCATTGTGAATAGACTCACTTTCAACAGCATGCAGGCATTATCGGAGTGCAACATAGTAATAATTTGCAACTATTTTGGTATTTAAACATTTTCTCTGCTTCTTAAGGAAGGTTCTTGAAATTGTAAAGTCCTATCAAAGCAAGGTGTTACAAAGTCTGCTTGATTAGATCTGTGATCTGCCCACTTCTGATAAGTGGAAAGAGAAAAATGTGAGCATTAAAATCAAGGACCAAGCGGAATTCCTCCGACTCTTAATACATGGCTAGAGATTGCTTACTGTAGCTTCAGCAATGGAATCTGTAACTGAGGAAGCACTTTTAAACTAATAAGACATTACACAACTCACTCCTTGTTTCATCTTAAGTTCTCTGACTCTTAACCCAGTGAGCAATTTATTATTATATTTTATATTCCAGAAGAATCCAGAGGCCCCAGTCAGAGCCTGCCATTCTATTAGGTGCTTTACAAACACACATCAAAACACAGTCCCTACCCAAAAGAGTTTACTGGATTCTATTTCTGTTTTGCTAATGGAGAATCTGGTTTGTGTTCACAGGCTTTGTGCAGACAAGTTTTGAAAACTGTTTAGTTGCTCTGGCCACTTAGACTAAGCACAAGTCAATTACAGATTTGCAATCTATTATCTTCCTAAGTATGCTGAAAACGTGAATAATGAAAAATGCTGCCCAAATGTGAATGATGCTAATGCTTAAGGGGTATGAAAAGTGTCAGAGGAATATGTATGAAATTACTTTATTGTGGGACAGTTTTGTAAGCTTTTGTCATAAGTGAAACAAGTAAAACCTTTTCTAGTGTAAACTAGAAGTAGGGTGACCAAATGTCCCGATTTTATAGGGACAGTCCCGATATTTGGGGCTTTGTCTTATATAGGCTCCTATTACCCCCACCCCCACCCCATCCCGATTTTTCACACTTGTTCTCTGGTCACCCTAACTAGAAGGCCTAAGGCCTAAATCTTGTTAGAGGCCTTTCACCTGTAAGAGGATCTTACTGAAATGCACTTACCTTGAATTTATCTAGCCTGGAGAGATGGTAGTTGTAGCATGATAAATTCATAGGCCTACAATAAACCTCATAATGGTCAAATTCAACTCCTTGAACATAATCTAGGCAATTACCCAGAGTGAGTCATGCAACATGATTTAATATTTAAAGAAATGTAGCAAATCCATGATTCTGACTCCCAGTTTCTTAATTGTCTCCTTCCCTGCACCTTATAGAAATACCACAGTATTCCAGAGTAATGGCCTTAAACACTAAGGGCCTGCTCCTGCTCCTATTAGAGTCAATATCAAAATGCATTGACTTCAGTGGGAGCAGGTTGAGGCCCCAATTTTTTAGTTTTTAGGCCCATTACTTCAGGATACTGTAGTATAAGGGAGATGCAGAATTCCCTGTCGGGCCCTCAGGCAGGATTATGTAGCAGTGTTGAATGAGAACAAACTGCCTCAGGTTTTTAGTGGATAATCTTTGAAAGGCATTAATAGGGTTGTGGTAATTGACAGGATCACTGGGTCAAGAACAAAGAAAGACTTGTAACACGTATTCGGGGAAGACAGCCTTTCTCTGTGCAGCCCCACTAGCAGGCAGGGCAGGACATTCACCACTGGGACAACAGGACAGAGTTCATCATCACCCAAGGCCCTGGGGACATGTGTGGTTGTGGCATTCAGGTGGCGGGATTAATTCCCCAGCTCTGTGCTTCCTGTGTGACCTTGCATGTCACTTAAATCTCAATAGACAAATCAGGCAAAGAGAGAGAGAAATGAACTATTACCATCCCAATTAAACAGATGGGAGTTTAAGCACAGTGAGATTAAGTTCTTTGGGGGCAGAGACTGTTTTTCACTATGTTTTTGTACTGCACTCAGCACAATGGGGCTCTTATTTCAGCTGGGGCCTCTAGATACTACTAAAAATATAAATAATAAACAATAATAAATATTTCCTCAAAGTATTTATAGATATAGCTATATTTATTTTAACAATACGCAGTGGGTCTAATTATTGTAACAGGGCATGAGATTCAGGATCCCTGGTTTCTGTTACCTACTCTGCGGCTCACTTGCTGTGTCACCCTGGACAGGTCAGACAATCATTCTGTGCCTCGGTTTCCCCATATGTGAAATGGGGATAATGGTACCTACCTGAAGCATTTTGGAATACTGATATGTAAAGGGCACTGCATTATTGTTAATACCAGATTAAAAGGCCTCTGTGATAACATTTTGTACTTGTGAAACTGTAGCCCCACTTACTGGTTTTCCTGGAGAAAATCCACATGGCAAACCTAGGCAATGTTGTCCAGCTCATGTTATCACAATAGTTATTTCCAGAGTGCTGGGAAGATGTACTCCATCATTAAACTATTTGCTGGAATCCAGAGGTTCAAAAGATAAGGATTAGAATGGTTACGTTCAAGCAGAGGATTTGTTGATTGGGGTTTATCCTTTTAAATATGTGTAAGTCATAGAAAGCTTTGCAGTCAGAAATATTGACTTCATTGATCTCTGCCAAGAGCAGAAGAAACCCATGTGGGTTGAAGAGGAAAGGCTGCATGAGATGCTTATAATAAAGATGTTATCTGATATATAAGATATTGCTTTATTCCTAACCAAGAAGAATTAGAACGCCAAACTGGTCCGCTAATGACAGGTGGCAGCATTAATTTCCCGTGATCAGTGTTCAGCCTTTGGTTCTTGTTTCCCAGTTCTAGGGCAGAGGAAGCAGTTACACAACTCCTAGTTTTGCGTTGTTCATAGTTTTTACAAGGGGAGCATCTGAGTGAATCAAATTAGGGAGTGTGATGAGCTACACATGCAGAGAGTAGTGCCTTCATCACTCAGGGTAAAGAGAATACAGTGCAGAACGTGATGCTGCTGTTGAAAACAGACAAACTCTGCAGTAGGATTAGCGGGGTCGACAAGGAAGGCAAGTGAGGTAAAAGGTTTTCAGCACCTGAATGGACAGCGGAAAGTTGGATCATCACTGCAGGGTCCATCCCCTCAAAACAATAGGAGACTTTTCTGTGTTTGCTTTTTTTAAATCAACATGAATAGTATCATTATTGTTACCAACACAATAGATAGATACTCTTCCTGTTGCTAGATACAGTGAGACTGGGGTTGGGAACATTGCTTTAAAATGCTGGGTTATATTACTATAATGGTCTTGACTCCCCAGCTGCAGCAACAGAAAATTGTAAGACCTAAACAACAAGGTAAAAGAAAAAAGAGTGGAGATATTTCTCTATCTCCGAATGGTCCATCTGTCATTCACATTTTCCTGGTGTTTCAGAGTCTAGCAAAGAAAAGAGGGTCAGTTTATAAGCACCATTTTCTCATTCTCCCTGGAGAAAGTAGAAAGCCATTTTTGTCAGTGTGCATATGAAAATGTCTATCCTAATATCTACAAATGGCCTCTCCTTTTTTTTTTTAAATGAACTCCACGTTTCAGGCAGTACATCCTTTGTCATCACCACTGCCTTCAACTTTTGAACCCTGTCAGCAAAGGATATGGGGGAATAAGTCCTTACCCCCTTGCACACACACACACACACACACACACAATCCACAACCCACAGATCTGAAGAATTCTCAAGGGGACAATTGAGCACTATCAAACACAACTGCAGTAATACTTTACTGTCTGCTGCAGATATTGAGCCCTCATTGCAGTAATTGTCACAGTGACAGAGCTGGGAACACTTGCTGTAATTAGGACAGTTGTTTTGTCATGTGTAACGATCTGAAGAGAAGCAAGGGAAAGAGGCGAATGAGCACTAATCTGCTGTAGTGTAGTGAAGGAGAACCATGCACCACACACACACAAAAATACGGTGTGGCAGATAATATATATTGTAAAGTCAGAGGAGCAGGCATTTTGAGAAGGGGTAGGAGTAAATGTTAAAACAACATGTCCATTTAGGATAGTTCTTTCTTCCTTAGTCATCTCACTGTATCAGGCATGTGGATGTTTTACTATAGACATTTGTTAAAGGTACACTTGGTGATGTCTGACAAAAGGGTTAATCCTCAGATGAAAAAAAACACAATTAAAATGGAACTAAGGTTATAAATTAATTTCTGTAGTTTACATATGTGCCTTACAAGAATGCTATAGTTATCAATTTAAGACCTAGAGCATGACACTCAAGGAAAACCGGATATTTGGAGATGAGGTTACCTTTCTCAAAACAGTCACCGAAACTATCTTAGATTTGCTCCGTACTATTGCCAAACGTCTACCTTCTTCTCTCCCTTGAGTGTACATTATCAGAGATGAGCAGAATCTTTTTTTAGATAGTTGAATACCTATATGTCTCCTAAGTTAGCCATTATGATTCCCACAACACTAAACTGTTCTCTTCTAATGGCTAGGCTGCAGTCTTCTCATTTGAGCTTCATTTAGTGATAAGCACTAGACTAATGACACTTGGGGAAATTGGTTTCAGCATGGAATCATAGGATCTAGAACACTAAAGGGTCAAGTGTGGAGCTCTGCAACCCAAGCCAAACCCAACATATCCTGTCTACAAGTGTCAGGTCCAGTTTGGGTTGGGTGGGAAAACAATCGGGACCCTGTCAGGTTCGGAATGGGTCAGCTCTCCTCCACCTGCATCTAGGGTCGGCAAAGTGGTGGCTGTGTGCCCTGCTTCTGCCAACCACTGCCATCTCGCTGCATTGTGTGATGCGGAGTGAGTATGATGTGGACTCACAGTGCCTCTCACTCTACAGCACATACAGAGCAGCGGGGGTTAGCAGATGACAGGAGCAGCTGCCACTTCACCAGCCCCATGGGCAGGTGGCAGCCACGGTGCTGACTCAGGCTCAGAGGGGAAAAGGTTGGGGTTGGGACAGAAAACGACTTGACCCTTTCAGTCTCGGATCAGGTTGGGTGGGCTTGAGTATGGTTTGGGCTTAAAAATTAGGCCCATATAGACCTCTAGTCAAGTGCTTCTTGTGAGGCAATGAGTGCTCTATGAACCTCTTGAGCTCACAGTCTTAATGGGGACTGGGGATTGAGTAGCGACAGGATGCTGTTTGTCTACAAACATCCACGCATTTATACTGCATGTAAGGAAACCTATAAAGCTCTCCAAGAAAGATACAAGCATCCCAACACTCATCCTAACTCTGCTCCCATTAAAGACTATAGTTTGATTTCAGTCGGAGCAGAGTTAGAGCAATCCTGAACACTTTTGAAAATCCCCACATTAGTGTGAAACCTTGTCCCCGGTGAAGTTGATAGAAGTTTTGCCATCAACTTCAATAGGGCCAGGATTTCACCCTTAATATTTTTCTATAATGAAAACATTCTTGTAAGGATCACATACATCCCTTACACATATCAACCTGTAACCTTAACTCTATCGAAACAAAGGTTTTTTGCAAGGGGAGGGGAAGTTTGTCAGGGGAATTTCTTTCTTTTTTTTTTAATCATGTTCAGGTGCACCTTAGATTCATAGATTTTAAGGCCAAAAGGGACCATTGTGATAATCTTTTCTAACCTGCATAACACAGAACAAAGAAATTCACCCAATAATTTCTGCATCAAGCCCATACTTTCTGGGTGGTCTATAGCACGTCTTTTACAGAGATATCTAAACTGTAAGTGATGGAGAATCAATCACATCTATAGGTAAGTTGCGTCAATGCTTAATTACCTTCACTGTTAAAAAGTAGGGCTGTTGATTAAACACAGTCAACTCACGCGATTAACTCAAAAAAATTAATCGCGATAAAAAATTAATCACGATTAATCACAGTTTTAATTGCACTGTTAAATGATAGAATACCAATTGAAATTTATTAAATATTTTGGATGTTTTTCTACATTTTCATATATGTTATATTCTGTATTGTAATTGAAATAAAATTGTATATTATTTTTATTACAAATATTTGCAGTATAAAAATGATAAACAGAATAAATAGTGTTTTCCAATTCACCTAATACAAGTACTGTAGTGCAATGTCTTTGCTGTGAAAGTGCAACTTACAAATGTAGATTTTTTTTGTTAGATAACTCGACTTAAAAAGAAAACAATGTAAAACTTCAGAGCCTACAAGTCCGCTCAGTCCTACTTTTTGTTCAGCCAATCACTAAGACAAACAAGTTCGTTTACTTTTACAGGAGATAATGTTGCCCTCTTCTTATTTACAATGTCACCATAAAGTGAGAACAGGCATTTGCATGGTACTTTTGTAGCTGGCATTGCAAGGTATTTTCATTCCAGATATGCTAAACATTCATATGCTCCTTCATGCTTCTGCAACTGTTCCAGAGAACATGCTTCCATGCTCATGATGCTTGTTAAAAAAATAATATGTTAATTAAATTTGCAACTGAACTCCTTGGGGGAGAATTGTATATCCCCTGCTCTGTTTTACCCACATTCTGCCATAGATTTCATGTTCTAACAATCTTGGATGATGACCTGGCACATGTTGTTCATTTTAAGAACACTTTCACTGCAATTTGACAAAATGCAAAGAAGGTACCAATGTGAGATTTCTAAAGATAGCTACAACACTCAAACCAAGGTTTAAGAATCTGAAGTGGCTTCCAAAATCTGAGAGGGACGAGGTGTGGAGCATGTTTTCAGAAGTCTTAAAAGAGCAACACTCTGATGCGGAAACTACAGAACCCAAACCACCAAAAAATAAAATCAACTTTTTGCCCATGGCATCTGACTCAGATAATGAAAATGAACATGCATTGGTCTGCACTGCTTTGGATTGTTATCAAGCAGAACCCATCATCAGCATGGACGCATGTCCCCTGGAATGGTGATTGAAGCATGAAGTGACATATGAATCTTTAGCGCATCTGGCACATGAATATCTTGTGATGCCGGCTACAACAGTCACATGAGAACACCTGTTCTCACTTTCAGGTTACATTGTAAACAAGAAGCTGGCAGCATTATCTCCTGCAAATGTAAACAAACTTGTTTGAGCGATTGGCTGAACAAGAAGTAGAACTGAGTGGACTTGTAGGCGCTAAAATTTTATACTGTTATTTTTGAATGCAGTTTTTTTGTACATAATTCTACATTTGTAAGTTCAACTTTCATGACAAAGATATCGTGCATGCACTTCAGTACTTGTATTAGGTGAATTGAAAAATACTGTTTCTTTTGTTTTTTTACAGTGCAAATGCTTGTAATATAAAATAAATATAAAGTGATCATTGTACACTTTGTATATCTGTTGTAATTGAAATCAATATATTTGAAAATGTAGAAAATATCCAAAAATATTTAAATAAATGGTATTCTATTATGGTTTAACAGTGCAATTAATCGCGATTAATTTTTCTAGTCGCTTGATAGCCCTATATAAAAAGTTGAACCTTATTTCTTCTCTGAATTTGTCTAACTATATTTCTCAATCACAGCAGCTCATTATGCCTATTTCTGTTAGATTAAAGAACTGTCTACTCTCAGAAATCTCTGCCCCATGTAGTTACTTGTAGGCCATGATCAAGTAACCTAATCTTGGATAAACTAAATAGATGGAGCTTCTGTTTTCCAGACCTCGAATCATTCTTGTTACTTTTTTTTTCTGAACTCTTTCCAATTTTCAATATCATTGAAAAGTGGACCCCGGAACTGGGCACAGAATTCCAGTAATGGTCTCATTATTCTCACATATGTGTACAGGCAGCTGGTAACTGTCCTGGTCAGTTAGTGTATCCATGGATGTGATATAAAGATAAGAGTCAATGATAAGCATTTTTTAAAAGTTTTTATTGATATATAACTTTTTTAGAAAAAATGTAAGTCCTGTGGAAGGCAAAAACCTAAAGTGGTACTTCAAAAACCTTTCTCAAGAGGGAAAATGTACTGCATGTGGAAAATTAATTCCTGATCCTTACCCTATGGCAGTTGGCAAACAATGCAAAGTTTATGGCAAAATGCCAGTTGTAAGGAAGCAAACATATTATCGCAAATTAATTTATATGTATTTGTATAAGTGGACAAGTCATAGAATTATATAACAGGGCAGGTCCTCAACTGGATGAAATTAGCATGACTCCATTGAAGTCAATGGAGCCATGCTGATTTATACCAGCTGAGGACCTGGCCCAAAATTTCAAAAGCTTCATATTGGCCAACTATTGATTGTGTTCTCTTACAATCTGACATCGTAGGGTAAGACTACACTAGAAGCACTACATCAGCACAGCAGCACCAATGCAGTTGTGCCACTGTAGCGCATCTGGTGAAGACACTCTGTGCTGATGGGAGAGCGCTCTCCCGTCAGCATAATTACTCCATCTCTGCAAGAGGCAGAAGCTATATCAGCAGGAAACGCTCTCCCATCGCAGTGTGGACAGCGCTCAGGTCGCTGTAACTTGCATCATTCAGGAAGGGGTGTCTTTTCACACTCCTGAGTGGCGTAAGTTAGATCAACTTAAGCAGTAGTGTAGACCTGCCCATAGGGTGCCTATGAGCACTACACGGGCAAATGGTGCTATCTGTGTATTTGTGCTCTCACTCATTTTCTTACCTCTGTACTAGTCATCTCAGACCCTGAGATGATCTTGTATAGCTAGCACTGAAATGTCCTTGTGCTCACATTCTCTGCCACATAGTTTTAGTTGTTTTTTGTTTGTTTGTTTTTCTTTAGGAGGTTCAGGTAAGAATCCTTTTTATTGGCTAGTAGGTGTTGTTCTCATCACTGTAGTACCAGACGTCTGTTGCAATGTAATATGCTGATGAAATTGTAGTGAATTCTGGTAGGTAGTGGCTTAAGTCAAGTGAATAACTTCAACTATTAAGACATTTTGAGAAACAAGTTAGTTATTTGAAAAGGAGGACTTGTGGCTCACGAAAGCTTATGCTCAAATAAATTTGTTAGTCTCTAAAGTGCCAAAAGTACTCCTTTTCTTTTTGCGGATACAGACTAACACAGCTGCAACTCTGAAACCTATTAGTTATTTGAGTGGCTCTGTCACATAACAAAAATGTATAGAAGAAGAAACACAATAGGACTTATTATAAGGGGTCATTTTACTATTCCTTCACGCTTAGTGTACTAGCTGCTGAATTCAGTGCAATGCACAAGATGACAGAAGTGTGTATGGGAAGTGTTGCGATATGTAAGAATTGCCTTTGCTGACTGTCACCCTGGTCCGAAAATGCCTTTTATTTCTGTGGAAAACTTACAGAAAAAAAAAAGGAAAAAACGGTTTTCATCAAATCTGACTTTAAAAAAAAACAATGAAAACCAAAAATTTTCTTTGAAAATTAAACATTTTTGGTGTTTGGGTTTTCAGTTTTTTTATTAAAAGTTGAAATTTTTAAGGAAAATGCTGCATTTTTTTGCCCCAAAAAATTGCTTTATCGAAACCCCAATTTTCTATTAAAAAATAGTTTTGACAGAAAATTTTCAAACAGCCTTAGTGGTCTGCATTAATATCTGAACATTGCAGGCAATTCTGCAGGACAGTGAAATGAGAGAAAACAATTCATTAGGCCCAGTTTACACCTAAAACTTAGGTCGACCTAGCTACTCTGCTCAGGTGAAAAATTCACAACCCTGAGAGACATAGTTTATCTGACCTAAGCCCAGTGTAGACACAGTTAGGTCAATGGAAGAATCTTCCATCGACCTTGCTACATCCTCTCAAGGGGGTGAATTTACTTCAGAGATGGAAACCCCCCTTCTATCGCTGGAGCATGTGTCTACACTACAGCGGCATTACTGCAGAGCTGCAGCAGCACTTATAGTGTAGACATACCCTGAGTTCTGCTGAACTCTGAACTAGCTGTGGGTTTGACAGAAGTTGCTCACAGTTTAAGAGAATATTGAAACATACCAGAAGATTGCAAATATATGAATATGTGTAACATACCAGAAGACGGCGGGGGCGGGGTGAGGTGACTGGCAAGAGACAGGATACTGAGGAGAGTCTGTAACAATAACTTAGCAGTTTGCTCTGGAGTTGTTGTGAAATGATGTCTTTGTGGATAAAGAGACTGAAATGTGACATGAAAGCTATACTCCTTAATGCAATTGTGATTGGCATTGTGTTGGGTGGGCAGGGTCCAAAACTAAGAGTCCTGTTGAAGTTCTAGCACTTGACAGAGCAACTTCAGAGCGTTCCCTCATTGAAAATGCTTTTGCCACTGTCCACAATGATTGTACCTCAATGAAAGCCTTGGGATTTTGGTATTGATGAAATATATGCAATAAAGAGTGAAGACTGAATTTGAATAAGCAGGTGAAACTTGACCGAAATGTGAGTGACACGCTGAGGAATGTCTGTCTTATCAAATTGCACAACAATGTCCTCAACAAATCTAATTGCGAACATCCTGTCTGAATTGGTAAACATAGCCCATGGCTCCATTTACTAATTGTAATTTAATGTCAAGATTTCTGCTTAGTATCACTCTACTTTTCAGGCACATTTTGATTGTGGCTTCTAAACCTGCCACTCTGGAAGCTTCTCTGTCAATGCTGACTAACTTTTTATTGGCTTCCTCTGATAACTTGGGAATGATGATGAATCCATAAAACATGTTATGGTGTCAGCCACATGAGATTATTATGATATCTGAGACTAGTAATTTATATCAACACACCCATCTTCATTGTTACCTTGTCCCCCACCCCCATTTGGCTGTTTATCCACCTTTTGACTCTCATCTGACTCCTGGATTGTGAATTCTCTTGGGCAGGAACTGTTTTACTCATTTGGTGGCCCTAATGTCTGATCAATATCTCTATGTGTTACTGCACTACTGCGACATAAGTAACAACGACCTAAAGCAGGCAGTGGAATACAGCCTTGCCCTTATCTTTCTAAACTTCTAGATTTTTTTCCCTATAGCCTTGTTAAAGGTGGAATATACAATTAATCTAATCCCTCTCTTTTTCTCCAGTCACATTTCTAATGTACCTATCACCACAGTATCTAGTTGCTAGTAATCAGTGGTCTGTCATTGCTAAATAAGTGTGCTTTCCTCAAGGTATAATTAGCCAGTAAGAATTTGTTCTGTTTTAAATGCTTCTGTCATGGGTTTCTTTGGCTGATTGTATTGTCAGTTGGTAGTAACACATTGGGACTGGAGTTGTTTGTGTAATTTAGGCAAGATTCCATTGTGATTATATAGTTGAATGAGGTATCTTGTTAAAACAACTGTTTGTATATTTTAATTTCTCTCTGGATCTTCTGGACTCTGCTTTTCTCCTTCCACCTTGTCCAGCGTCATCTCTGCCTATGTCATGTAAATCATATCTAATCCAGATTGTAAGATCCGAAGAGCAGTGGCCATCTCTCGATTCCTTTTGTACAATGATGTATTGAGTAATAACATTACTTGGAAAAGATGATACACATGTAGCTGTTAGGGGGTAAATGTTGTGTTACCGTAAATACAACTGAAGGGTGGGTTACCTGCCAAGAGCTGAGTTCAGAACACACAGCTGCTAATAACATTAACTAGAACTGTTTGAAATTTTTCCCACTGAAAATAGGGTTTCATCTAAAATTAAATGTTTCACGGGAAAATGCCTTTTTGTTGAAAATTTTCACATTTTTTAACAGAAATTTTGAAACAAAACAAAGCTTTTTTTTGTTTTGAATAGCACTTTTCAGTTTGTTTTGGTTTTCAAAGCTAATTTTTTTAAGTTTTCAAAAATAAAATGAAAATTTCAAATCAAATTTTAAAAATTTATTACATTTTGCAATTTTCTGCAAATAATATTTTTAATTGTTCAATTTTTTTTTAAAAAAAGGGTTTTCAACCAGCTCTGCTAACAGCTAAAAACACACAAACTTGCATTCAACCTAGTTGTTAGCTTCCTGAGTTAGCTGACAGGAGTACAGTTGAATTATGAAAGCAGGTATGAATGCTTGTGCCTCAACTTACTTAATGTTGACTCAAAAATAGGTAGTAAGAGGGGCTAGCACTCAGCTGTGTGACTGCAATTTGCACCATGTTACGGTACATCTACACTGCAGCTGGGAGCATGCTTCCCAGCTCGGATAGACAAACATATGCTTGCGCTGCTCAAACTAGTGCACTAAAAATAGCAGTGTAGCTGGGGGTAACACAAGGAGTGGCTCAGGCCAGCCGTCCGAGTATGTAGGGAGTCATGGGAGGTTGCAGTCAGGTTGCTACCCCGAGCTGCCATCTGTGCTACCCCGACTACACTGTTATTTTTAGCGTGCTAGCTCATGTAGAGCTGGTGCGTCTGTCTGCCCAAGCTGGGAAGTTAGTGCCAGTTGCATTGCAGAGATGCTCTAAAAGGAGTTCAAGCTGAAAATATACATCACAAGGCATTTGCTTCTTGAATTAGTGTCCCAAGTTTAGAAATTAATGTAAATGAGTGTCCATTGTACATAGCCAAGTGCTGTACATGCAATTTAATACTATCTAGTTAAAACTCTGAAGTGAGGTTTCTAGGAATGTCTTTTCATCTTGCTGCTTTCCATTAAAAAACATTAAATGGACTGAGAGCCAAGACCAGAATGCAAAAGATGGAACCAGGCCCTACTGGAGATGAAGGTTGAGCAATTTGGAGTGCCTTGGTATTTGCGGGGAAGCAAACCAGGCCCCAGTGGAAGAGAATGAGTCAAAAAGAAAGTGCCAGAACCTGTTGAAGTGTCATAAGAAGATGAACGAAAAGGATTCCAAGGCCTACATGAGATTCATGGATTCTTGTAAAGGAAGTTGCAGCCACTTTGGGAGATGAGAAAAGAGAGGAGGGTTAATTTGAGTTCAGTGTAGGGTATGGGAGACAGATGGAGTCAGTTCTTTTTGTTTCTGAACTAGTTCACCCAGTGGGAGCTTTCTGGAGATCTACAAAAGGAAAGCCACTTTGATTACTGGTGACATAAGTGGGTGAACCACTTGTCCCACTCCTTCACAATGCTGTAGGGCAAACATTCTTTCTACATCCCACTTCTGTAAAACACTATTTCATTAGGCAAAAGTGACCCATTCTATTACCTTAGAGAATAAGCAATTAACATGCTGTGCCTAATCAAGATATTAATGAGTTTGATTTTTAATTCTATTATATTTTCAACAAAAACAAACTCTTGTTCCAGTGGGCATTAAGCCTGGAAAGCTATTTGTGAGGCCTTTATTTTTTTAGGTTTGTATTTGACTTTCCATTAGGAAAAATGTTAGAAATATACAGTCCTGATTCTACACTTCTTTATGCTAGCTTTACAACCATGTAATTCTGTCAGCTTTCATGGGGTCATGCCTGCATACAACCAGTGTAATAGAGTGGATGATCAGGTCTTTACCACTTCAAAAGAAAGGTTAGGTTAGGTCATACCCATTCCTGAATTGATACCATTAACTGGCACCATTAACAGTTAAGCTATAACAGGGCTGGGTTTGGCCCAATGTTATTAAAATATTCTGACATCTTGTTCTGTCCCTTTTGCTTGGCTCCCAGTTCAGCAAGGGGACAATGACGTGATATTACAGGCCAGCTGGAGATTCCCCTGATTAAGGGAAAACCCAGGAAGGCATAGAGGCAGCTATGCCTGCTTTATGCCACTCTCTTTCCCCACCACTTCCCAATTATAGAGGTGTTTGTGGGCAAGTCAAGGATCATGGCAGAGGTCAGAAGGGGATTGAAATAGGGTGCACTATATTCTGATGATCCCCAGCTAGTGGAAAAGTTGCTGAGGCTGCTCTAAGTTCTTCTCAGGCTAGTTTCCAGTTGGATCAAGAATCAGGAGCTAAAAGCCAGCTTGGCTATCTGCACTACCATCTCAGGTCAGATGCCAAGCCTAACTCAGACAAATCTGGTGATATGGCCCAAGATGTGATACAAAAATTAAAGCAACACTATTGAAAGACTGTGGTCCATTGCAAAGTTATTCGATTACAAATTTTCATTGCAGGCTCTAAGGTCAGGATTTCTTATGTGCTTCTTGTTCTGATCTTTCCTAAAGTCAAGTATTTCATGGTCTCTTAGGGTCCAACAAGCGCAAGAAAAGAAAAACTTCATTTTTTTAAAATATCTGGCCACTACAAGAACCATTTTTTAATTGTTTTTAAAATGAAATAAGAACAACGCAGGAATCCAGATATCCCAAGCCAGGTGCAAAAGTCAGCCTTTAAAGTAATTATTTTCAGGTCTGGATTGGTGGCTGCATTTTAAATTGCAAAGCAGGAGACATATCTGCAGTCTTGATGTCTGGTCCACTGTAATTCTGTGGTGAGTTGGGAGCAGCCCTTTTTGGTTGAGATTTTCCTGGTGCCACTTAGATTTGCATGCAGGTTAACGCACCTATGATGTAACTGGATTCACTTTATGTTGCTATCTTGAATAGGAGAGCTTGAGTTGATTCCTTTGGAGGGCTACTCTTCTCCATGCCACTTCCCAGAATGAAGCATATATCCCATCAGAGATCTTTGAAAGGGACCGTGTTACCTCTTCTAGAATACTATCTTCCAAAAACTGGATCTGTTGTTTTTTTAAATACAGTGCTGCATTTACAAGAACTACAAATCTTTTCAGTTTATCTTTAGGCCTCTTGGCTCTGGGCTAGTGAGCAGAACCAACATAATCTTAGAGCTTGTTTGCTCTGGGAGTTAAGTTTTTCTTTCAAATGATAAAAATCTCTTTTTTCTAGCTCCAGTGAAAACAGAGATTTCAGAAAGTTGTAAGGCCAGCCAAGTGTGTTGAAGTAGACTCTGGCTCCAACTAGCTTGCTGGCATTTTCTGACTATATTGGAATCAGTTATATTAAAATAGAATCCTGAGGGCATTGGAAGCTAGAGTATGTTTCTTTGGGGAGGAGCATTTGGCAACTTTGAATTTCCAGGCAAGATTTACAAAAGCTATAATAAACCAAGGGGAAGCTCATTAAAGACCTGGTGAAATTTTCCTTGTAACCCTTTCCTCAATCTCATAGTTGTTCTGAATATCATCAGTAAACTATTTTTTAAATCTGGGGCAGGAAGGGAGTAAGCAGAGGATTCTAGATAGGTGGGCCTAGATTTTCAGACATCTTAGGCATGCAAGTATACACACAAATTAGATAATTACATATACACATGTATCCAATTAACTAACTGCATGTGCAATTATCTGATTTGCATATACAATCCCATTAATTGCGTCTGTAAATTAAGCATAGTTTCACAAACTTTTTTTGATGTGTGTTTATAGTCTGGAAATCTGGTATCTGAATATGGTATCTTTCCATTTAGTGGAGGAATGATAGTCCAGTGGTTTGGGCTCTTGTCTAGAACATGGTAGACCTGTGTTCTAGACCCTGCTCTGCCACTGTTGCCTTATGTGACCTTGGGCAAATCACCTAGTCTCTCTGTGCCTCAGTTCTCCATTTGTACAATGGGGATAATAGCACTGCCCTACCTCACAGGGGTGTTGTACAGATAACTACATTAAAGATTGTGAGGTGTTCGGATACGACGTAATTGGGGCCCTATAAGTACGTAAAATAAATAGACTACATAACACACTTCTACATGAAGCTCGCATGCTGTTGCATCAACATACTGTGATGCAATATCGTTGCCCCAAGAGTATCATTATGTTACAAAAAAGATCACAGCAAAGTGTCTTCAGAAACTAGCTTCAAAGCTTCACCCTCCTAAAAATAATATTGTAATAAAAGTGAATGGAGAGCTGGTGGAAGGTGCCAGATTTACAGCCTTTCCACCTGAAATCCTGCTTATCCATATGAAAGTCCCAGACAGCAGGTTTGCAGGCTGTTTTTGCACTGAGAAGAGGGTTATCTATAATAATATTTCAGCCTTCATCCCAATTCAATTTGTTGTCCCTGCTGCTGAAAATGAAACAGTGATTAGGAAGCTCAGAGATGTGGTCTTGTCCACTAAGAAGTGGACTTGGGCCATGCGCCTTCCAGCAAAGGGCAACAACTTTTGGTCTCTATCAACCTGAGCTGCTTTCAGATGAATGACTGATGTGGAAAAGTCTCCATTATCATTTCCTCGACCTTTACAATTCTCTTTCAAAAAATGGGCAAAATTTTCAAAACTGAGTGCTTAAAGTTAGGTTCCTAAATCCCTATTTAAGCATTTATATAAGTGACCTGACTGTCAGAAAGACAGAGCCCATGGAGCTCCCATTGGCTTCACTGGGGATGCTTGCTACCTCTGATCATGAGGCCACATTTTTAGGTCCCTAAATACAGACATAGGAGCTTAGTTTTAGGCATCCAGATTTGAAAATTTGGCCCATATGCTTAGAAAAACAGATTTTAAAAAATCACTCTTGAAGCTGAAATCTAGTGGTTCATCTTTTAGCTAGGGCTTGTAACTAGTGTTTGTGAAGCACTGACCTCCGCCCAAACTCACAAGGGATCACTTTTCTCTTTGAAAAGCAGCTCGTTATAAGGAATCAAAGACGTTTGATATACAAAATAATTCCCCAAATTAGGGTTTGTGAGATGTCAGTTTGCATTTCCCGCTCCCCCTTAGGTTGATTATATCTTGCAACTGGATCTAAACTAAAACTGATTCACCTTCCTCCTCCTTCAATCCTTCCCTTCTCCTTTCATTATCCCCTCTTTTCTACAATAGCTCAGCTAGCTCTGCATCGCCATCTGAGCTGCACCCCCTTAAGGCACCGGTATGATCCCAGGCACATCCGGCAAAGGCTTCATTAAATTGCTGCTACTTTGTTGGTGCCCGCCGGACACTCGCAGTTGTCCCAGGGGCTTTGGCAGTGAAAGAAAGCTAGCCTTGCAGCTTATCAAGAGAGGAATGTGAATGGAAGTAGAGAGAGCCAGCAAACAGTTAACGGTTTAATACTTTACAAAAAAAGAATGGGAAAGGAAGTTGAGAGAGCCAGCAAACAGTTAACGGTTTAATACTTTACAAAAAAGTCAAGACAGACTTGTGATTCTTGATGTTAATGAAGGTGTCACACATTGTCTAGAGAAAGTTGTGCCTGGCAATCTTCCTTTTTTCGGATGCCTACACCACTGACATTTCATCTCGCATTCAAAGAGCACTACCTTAATGAAATGCATAATTAACATATTCTAATTGTGCTGAGCGCTGTGATGATTTTGACAGAACTCACTTTCCATGTCTAATTTGATGCTAATTTAATCTGTTCCTCTCCCGCTGACATGACCTTTCTTGATTGAGTTTCACTGAGGAAATTTTTTGATGGATTGATTTATCAGCATTGCGGAGACAACAAAGGCTCAGGGTGCATGACAGAAAATGGGACAGGAATGGCCCTCAAAGCCTGTATGCTCTGAACTTTCTGGCTGTAATGTCCTCTTTCCAGAGACTGCTTGTCTGATCTACTGATGGAATTCAAGAAATATGACATCTGTGTGCGGGTTTGATCTCTGTGATAAATACAATAAATATCTTATTGTGCTTGTGAATCCCTTGAAAGGAAAACTTCTTCAGCTCTCTCTGTTATTCAGTAGGAAACGTCATAGGCCACTGACTAACAAAACAATGTGATCAAGTGCAGACATGCGGTAAGCTTCCTCTCTATGGTTTGTACTCATTTTGCTGGACGTGCTTTAATTAATCTAGTCATATTGGCAATCTAAGGTGCAGTGAAGTGGGATAGTCCTCGCGTGACTGTAAAATGTACTATGGAATGTACATATAATCAAGTTATTAGGTGTCTTCTTCAAACTTCAAGTAATTTTTGCTATATGTATACGTAATGTATGTGTAATATAAAATAGGTGTATGTATGTGTATATATGTGTATACACATTATATATATGTGTGTGTGTACAATCACACACAAAGTATTTGCGAATGTGTTTTTTCCTCATGTTGTGAAATTTATCCATTGCTGTACAGAATACGTGGGGCGGACAAGGGGGTGGGGGGGCGGAGTTGTGAATCTTATATGGCAATACTAGTTGGTATGTCAAATCTGCTATCTTGCACCAGGTGGCCAAATATCAACCAAACTATAGGACAGTAACCCTTTCTTACTTTTAATCATATCTCTAGCCAATTTTGCAGGTCTTTACATGGGAAGAAGACAATTACTTCCTGACCCTTGCAGCAATCAGTTTTACACTCTGAAGCATGAGATTTGATTATCCTTATCTTAACACGAATAACTACAGATGTTGTTGGTCATAAAAATTATCCAGCCTCTTTCTGTGCATGCTGACTGTGTGTTTTCATGTCCTTGCAAAAGCAGAGATGTCATCTCTCCTCGTAACAGATTTCCTTTAACAAGGTTTAATTGGCAACATTAATGAATATTATAAACACCAATCACATAAATTCTTAATGTTTAGCTTTAGTGCCTCATCTAGCTGTTGGTATTTTTTTAAGGGAATACATATTAACTTCCTTTAGAAGTTGCTGGGATAGTCACTTTCATAAAGGGGCTTATTAATTAAAGTCTGGGTTGCTTTGTTATAAATGACTATGCTATATCAAGCCAGTAATGAGTCCAAGGCAATGACTTAAAAAACTAGGCATGGGAGTGCCAGCAGCCTTTTACTAGCGTGTGGGGGGGGGGGGGTCTGGGATTTTTATGGTTAGGGTAAAAGGGCTGCATATGCCACTCAAGCTGACCTTGTGTGTGGTAGCATAACACCACAGAGCCTTTTTTGGCAGCAACCTGTGATGTGACCTGAATTCCTGTTCAAGGAAGGTTCAGGTTTAATGGCTACTGATTGAAAATGCAAGGGGAATTTTGAAAAGTTGTGGTGAGGAAGGTAAGATAACTGCCCTGGCTGGGTCAGTATTGGTTGCCACATTATTGGACACACACCCTACAAGTATGGAGAATCCTGGAACTACAGAACCAGTGATGTTCCACTGCAAAGTTTGGTAGGAGTATGGAGTGGGCTATGTGGGACAGGATTTGAAGGGCCTCTGTGTGCTGCCAGGAGGTTTTGTAGAGGGGCAGTCTGAGGAAGGTACAGAGTTGGTTGAACCACGACTATGAAGATCTACCAACTCTTCCCCTTTTGGAAGAGGATGGCACTGGTCCCAAGGGCTGGCTGTACACCTGAGCTCAGCACTCGGAGGGGAAGAATTCCTTCCCCACCACTCCCAGATTGGACCTCCCTAGTACATATGTGACTCATGCTATATGGTGGTCACAGAGGAAATGGTAGAATCTACCTGGAGCTGAGGAAGAAATTTTGGACAAAACTTCTTTGGGTTGACTGAAAAATTTCATGAATTTTGTTGAATTCACTGGATTGTTTCAATTAGTTGGAAAACAGGGGGACATCCCAAAAAATCAAAACATGTTGTCTGACATTTTCTAAATGAAACATTTCGAATTTTCTATTCAAGGTTTTCATAATCATCAGATCACATGAAACATTCCATTTGATTGGATACAATCTTTTTTTAACTGAATTTTTTTTAAAATAAATTTCTCAGTTTGGCCACCAAACTGAAAAACCGGTTATTCTCATAGCTCTAAATGTATGCTACATTTTAAACTAGCACACTGAGGGCCAAATTCGGCTCTGGCTTAAGTGGTTGCAGCTCCATGAAGTTTAGTGGAGTTGTACCCCCGCTCATTTGGTCTGAGTTTGACTCATTAGGTCTACTCAGCAGCTGGGAGAGCGCCTTCTGGCCTGGGTAGAGAGACATATGCTAGTTCTGCTTGAGCTAAAGTGCTAAAAATATCAGCAAGCACATTATGGCACAGGTGATGGCACAAGCTAGTCCCCTTCAAATACAAGCCTGCCCGCCCTCCTGGGTCCACACTGGTGGCTAGCTTGAGCATCCGCCCATGCTGCAAAGTCAACTCCGTGTTACTATTTTTAGCGCACTAGCTCCAGCCAAGAGAGCATATGTTTGTCTATCCAAGCTCAGAGGCAAGCTTCCAGTTTCAGTATAGACTTATTCTTAGAGTAATGTTTTTAAAAAGAGAATGGCAGAACTCACCTTGCAATAGATTTTTCTCAGCTCTTGTTTGCCGGAGAATAGCCAGTGCTAATTAACTCCCCCCCCCCCCCCGGGGGGAGATGGAGGAGAAACTGACAAGTCTGGCACCTGAATATACGTTATGGCTATGTCTGCTGGATGACTGTTTACCAAAGTGTGTAAGCCACCTTATAACTGTGAAACTATGAGTCACTCAACCTTATTTACTCTAGATACTGTGAGGCAGCCTAATCTGTTACTGTAATTCCATCTTAATCTGTATCCATGAGATCAAAAGTACAGAAATCCAAAAGTCATAACAATATAGATGTATAGTAGGGTAAAACTAACAACTTTATTAGGGAAAAAAGATACTGCATGGTTTTAAAGCAGATCAAAAGGCAACCAAACCTAATAAAGATGCAATAATTGGTGACTTCAACTGCCCCACATAAACTGATTCTATGTCAGATCAAAACAAGGTTTCAAGAATCAATTTCTTGGCAATTTAAATAGTAACTTCTTGGAACAGCTAATTCTAGACCCCCACAAAACTTCAGTTGGATCTGTTGTGTGCTCCCTTCTTTTGAAAATCAGGCAGGTGCTAATGTCCATATTTAGAACTCTAACTTTATGACCTCATTTTGTGTTAAATCTGGCCAGCTGGACAATTAAAGGCTAATAATTATTTTTATTGTTCTTAGATTATTTGGAATGCACTCTTTTCTCACAATGAAGAGGGATGTTCTGTCTGTTCATTTATATATATGTGCCATCAACAATATATGCCAAACAACTATGCCATCCAAGAAGAATCGTAGTTGGTATTTTCATTCGTGGCTACCTGGAATAGTTTATGGCTATTTTACTGATGAAACCCAGTTGGAAGTAGGGGGAATGGAACTGAGCTTGCAGTCAAGCCTGTTCATCAAATGCTCTTTTTTCATTAGACCAGTTCACTTCAATAAAATCCTGGGCACTTTTGATAAGACAGCATTCAAGGAACAAAGCTGTTAGGAAATGACTGGCTCATAAGTTCCAGCAATAATTTTTGGCCTTAGTATATTACTTGGTGTTTTTCATTGTCAGTGGAAAATGAAAATGTAGCATTTCAATTGTAACCCATTAGAAATGTAGCAATGCACACTGTTCTTTGCAATTGATTTACAAATTGCACCAGAATACTTCTGTGAACTTTTGATCTGCCAGTACTCACGGTTGGGGGGGAGGGGCACGGAAACAACAACATTCCAAGCAAATGCCCATTAATTTGAATGAATGAATATTCAAGAAGGAGGGTTTTCTTATCAAGGTTCATACAGAATGAAAAGTGAAAATTAGTAAAAGTGTATTTGGTATAAACAAAACTTGAAAATAACAAATTAGGAGAAATTTTGGGATCAGAGTATTTTGCGAAATAGACACATTTTACCCTAAAATGGCTGAGGATAGAGGACAAGCGAAGGCATTTGGAAAGCTGAAAGAGGGGGAAAAAATCTGGTCTGTTGACTTAAGGAGATGTAGTGGGCCACTCCATTACATGTGTGTTGATGTATTTATGCCTCAGTTGTTTAGAGTTCTTTACAATGTAATTATGGAGTCTTTTTTAAAAAAATGGGTATAGGATGTGTGTGAAAAGTGCTCCATTGTAGACATGTAGCATGGCCTGAGAGCGGGATAGTTTGGAGGGGCACACTGATAATTCTAAATACAATATTGGCTAACATAGAAGCCAAAATGCGGTGTCTTTTTTCATGGTGGCAATGCTAGTAGTTGCATTAACAATAAAGTGACTGAAGAACTTGGAAATCATCATGGTAGAGTGGATTTGCAGTGAGATAGAATGGGAAAGACCATAAAATCTAGAGAGAGATAGAGAAAGAGAAAATACGTGTTAAATCCCTAGCAGGAAATGGGGGTGTGAATATAACGTGGAGGCATCAGCAGTAACTATAATTAAGAGTGCATTGAGATATGAACATACACAGAGGTGAAAGTGTACACTGAACCCTCTTCAGGAGTGGTAGAATACCTGCCTTCCCCCAGGGATAAGACAGTACCTTCAGAAGCAACATCTGTGACAATGAACCTATATTCAGTAGCACTCCCTTCCATTCATTGACTGAGTCCACCATGCACACATGGCTTTTCATTGTATTCTTTGAAGATATGTAGTGAGGTTTCATGAATCTCAGTTATCATTCCCATTGTGCCACAGAGCTGACCAGAAAACAGAAACAATTATTTACGCCTTAATGAGTGATACAAACTGATTTTGTGTTTTTAACCATATTTCCAGGTGACGTGGATCATTTTAAAGATTGAACTGAGTTCCCATAGGATGATAGAATCATCAGCTATTAAAGGAGTTTTTTATTTTTGTTTTTTCTTCCAAAGTTTGACCAAAATTTGGGAAGGAGAGACTAATTTTTTCATTCATAAAAATGCTCACACAATCTAAGGCTTCCCGGTTTGCCTACCAGATAAGGAGGATTTTTCTAAACGGTGACATATTGGATACTTTAAGTTTGGACATATGAGGATCTCTCTCTTATTTTGGAATATTTCAGAGTATGAAGTTATAGCTCTTTATTTATGTCAAAAAGAGAATGCTGCTGGAAATGTAGGATTTTATGATGCACGCAACTGGAATAAAGTAACAATTCAAAGTCACATCTGTAAGAATGTTAAATCAATTGTGCAGTAAGTTAGCTTACATTTTCCTTGCCCTCTGGACTTCTAAAGCTATGGGATCTACTGTCTGAATCTGGGTATATTTGCCACAATCCAAAAGAAATTAAGCTTTTTGCAAACCCAGTGACCTCATATTAGATTCCACTCTCAGCCATGGAGTTAATAAATACAAATAAAAAATCTGACACTGAAGTCTGTAATGCGAGTCTTTTTTCCAAGGAAATATTATTGAGGTGCTGAACAACATTTGATCACTTTCAACCCCCTCAACTGATGCTATATTATTCACGTCTATTTCATTATGCAGCAGATGGTGAATTCTGTCCTTGATTTTTTTTTCTGCAGATTCACAGAACTTCAATGGGCTCTAATATGACCCCAAAAAGGAGTTGAAAAAGAAAATGCTTGTTAAGGTTTTATCTTCAATAATAAGCTATTGACAGAGGATAACAGCCGAACCCCATAGAAAACAAAAAAGACACATTTGCCTTATTTTATGAAGAGCATTTGTCTAAAATGACTGAACTGAAGAGAGTGGCCTTCAGTTGAAATGAAAGATGGTCCTTCTGTTGCTATACAAAGCTATATTTGCTGCAACAAAACACAAAAGGAAAAGCTGACAAACTGATAGCCAGAAGTATAGGATACTGGTATTCATCTTCACAAACATCTGCATATTTGTGGAGATTTTTAAATTGAAACGTTTCATTTAGAGTATGCAACTTACAAATTTAAGATAATCATCATATCAAGTTCTGAACATTTCTGGCAATATTTTTACTATGATTTCTATAACTGCATTGGTCACTTAACAAATATCACATGATCATTTTTATATTTTTAGGGCTGAGATTTTTTCAAAGCCACATAAAGGATTTGGGGGCCCAATTCCCATTACAATTAAAGGGTATTGGCTTCCAAATCCTTTAGGTGGCTTTTAAAATCTCATTCTAGATTGCTGGTAGAGTTATTCTTTGAATGGTGCTGCCACAAATTATTAGGTCAATTTATATGTAGTAAGAATTAAAATAATTTGAGTAATAAATAATCATATACTTGTCCGATACCTTTCCCACAAAAGGATTTTAAAGTGCTTTATAAATGTAGGCCCTGGTCCTGTGAACACTTGTGCATATGATTTACTTTAAACATATGAGGAGTCCCACTGATTGAGGCCTTCATCCTGAAACAGACTCAATGAGGTTTCACATAGTTGCTGGATCAGCCCTTACTGAATTGTGGTCAACTCTGAGTTGAAACACAGCAGCTGTTTAATAGTGCAGAGTAACACTATTGTATGGTTTAGGGCAGGATTACAGAAGATTCATTTATTTAAGGATTTGGGGATTTGGCCTATTTATTTTTAATTATTATGTCAATTATTATTATTATTATTACTATTATTAATAATAATAATGCTAATAATAATTTTATTTATTATTCTGTCCTGCACTTCCCCCTCTTTTTGCGTATATCCCTTTTCCCCACCCAGTATTTGTGTTGTCTCTTGAGACTGTAAACTCTGTGCTACTCTGCGTTTGTACAATGCCTAGCACAATGGGACAGCTAGAATGTTAACAAATATTCAACCTTAGGTTCTGTTCCCGGAAAAGCATATGTACTTGCTTAGGTTTAGTGATATGTGTAGTCCTACTGAACGACTCACAGAAATAAAGCTGAGAGGTTGCCGAAGTCTTTGCAAGATTGTGCCTATGTTCTGAATTTACCTGCTTGTGTTCCGGGACATGCTAACTGATATTACAGTAATATCATAATTTTATAGTAAAGTAGTAGTACCAATGGGTCAGATCCGCAGCTGGTGTAAATCAGTGTAGTTCCATGGACTTCAACAGAGCTACTCCGGTGTACACCAGCTGAGAATCTCCCCATTTATATTTTTTGGCAGGACAGGCCATTTAGACACTGATATCATTTAGGTTTTGTCAAGATGTTTTAAGACTCTGCCTCTGAGTAAGGCAAGCACGAAAGAATCAACATGAGTCTAACTAAACAACAAATTCGGCCCCATGCCTGCTTCTCACCAAGAACAGTGCCCCAGAATTTGAGCACTGCTGTGTTTATTGGCCCTTTCATAACACTGTCAGTGTCGTAGAGTTGGTAAATAGAGAACTCATCCAGGAGGCTGTCAGATTCTTCTGCACTGCTGCACACCCCAAGTTGATATGCTAACTCCTCTGCCATTTTGCCAGTAAGTCTGAGTTTAGAGGCTGGGTCAAGAAGGAATTACACACTTCCAGTAGGCTTTCCTTCAGGGAAAATTATTTTATTTTAGCAATTTTTCCCCAGTACTGTCATGAAAAAGGCAGATACTTGTTTCTTTTCATAAAGAACAACTTTCCAATTGTTGAGTACCCTCAGGGTTCCTTTATATGATAATCCCACAACTCCTAGTTATTTCCCTATAATGCCTTAGTATTTCTGACATCATACATGCTAACCAGCTTGCAGTCATTCCCCAGCACTGCCAGTATTATTATTGCTATTTGTATTACAGCAGATTCCGACAGGTCCCAACTCAGATTTTGATTTCATTATAATAGGCACTGGGGAAACACATTGGGAAAGACAGTCCCTGCCCTCAGGAGCTTGGATTCTAAATAGACAAGGCAGACAAAGGGGAAACAAAGAGGCACCAATAGATTAAGCGATTTGCCCAAGGAGTCAGTGGCAGAATGAAGAATAAAAACAATATTTCTCGGGTTATAGGCAAGTGCTCTGGGCTAGCTGGTGCTCCTTGTTTTGAAGATCGCTGCATAACCTCAACTGCAATTTAATTTAAAATTCAGGCACACAAAATAAATATTTAAATCTTGGTTGGCAAAATTAGATCCAAATTGCAAACGGGGGGGGTTTTTTGGTTGGTTTTTTGTTGGTTTGTTTTGTCTTCTATGTTCATAGTTCGGTGCTAGTGCAGAGAAAATGGAGGCTTTTTGTCATGTACTAGTACATCTTTCAGCTCCTTAGTACAAGAATATTAGAACCCATGCAAGTGTGTTTCATTGCTCAGCCACTCATTTGATTCGTTGGCAATTTCAGTACATAATGTTTCTTGAAAAGCGTGATGACGTTGTAGAGGCAGGTTATGTCCTATCATTGTGCTGGCGAAAACTTCCACAGACTGCGAAATGGACTATGTGGCAAAAATAAAATAAAACCCCATGCCTCAGCTTTTCCTAGAAGTCTGCTTGCAGATTCTCTCATTCTCCATGCCAGTAAAGGGTGTGATGTACACCATGAGTGACTGTGGAATCTTTTCCATCAATTGTGAAAAAAGAAAAAAAAAAGAGGAACTTGTTTTGCAGAAGCCTAGGTGAACTTGACTCTTTTGCAAAAGTGGAATAAATTCTTTTTTTCCTGATTGTCTCACTGCCATGAGCTTCACTGGTACGATTAGCCTTCTTGGAAGTATCTTCCGTAGGGAATTCTATAGAGATGAAATACAAAGAACTGCTTTAAAACGATAAATCATAAAGTGCATCCAAATGATCAATGCAATGTCCATGGGTGATTTGCACAGTAATTTACCATAAGTGCACACACAATCATGGTAACTACATGTGCAATTTTGTTATGCTATATTTGTGAATTTTTTCATGTGTGCAATGCTAAAAATTTGGGCCTAAATATCCAATTTGTCAGAAAACAGGAAAACAAATGGGAACTGTGAAAATGTTTGTGGAATTTTTTTATTATTATTATTATTATTTTCATTGAAATTTTCCAACCAGGTCTAACAACCAGTAAGGAAAACCAGTCAATTTGTCAAATATATTATCAATAGGCCTCAGATATATAAGTCTAATTCAGCTGTGATCAGCACTTTTATTTCAAAATAATGCAAATGTAAATTTCTGGCCTATAATTATAAATTGTCATAACAATTATTTGGAGTGGGATGTAAAACGGGTTCCTTCTTCTTACTGAGCTCCTGGTTTGGGGTTTTGGGGATGTGTGAGTCATCCTCTGTTCTGCATTTCATATAGCCAACAATGGGAACTGAGAGTGATCTATATACTGTGACAGGGTCGGACCAGATGCCTATAGGAGAGTAATAGACAGCAGATATATGAGCCCCAGGCTAAGTAGGTCCCTTTTCCCTGGGTAAGGTAACAGGGAAGGTTCCAGAACAATCAGGAACCTTCTGGAGACAATTAAGACAGGCTGATTAGAACAACTGCAGCCAATCAAGAAGCTGCTAGAATCAATTAAGGCAGGCTAATCAGGGCACCTGGGTTTTTAAAAAGGACTGTATAACCTGAATAAGACCTAACAGCCGACATTATACGCATGCATTTCAATGCAAATCCACTTCAATGCATGGACCCTACCCATTCCAATACAATACATGCATCAGCTTGGTCAAACACAAAGCCACAACATGAAAATATTTCTAGGAGTAAATCTTCTTTTGGTGGTAATATCCTTCTCTGGTCTCTTTGCTTTACTCACTTCGGACTCCTAATCCCCATCCCTCCTACCTCATCCCCAGGAAGAAAGGTTTGTTTTAACCTTGTGTGGTATCATTCATGTAAAAAATTATGCCACTCACTTTAGTCCCAAGTTACCTACATTCCACACTTCCACTACCTATATATTTATTTCTATTGTTGAAAGTTACTTATATCATGGAGTTATTTTTACTGAAGAACTGAATCCCACAGTTAAGTTTCCTGCATGATCCATTTTTGTGTGTCCCTCCTTTGGGGTCTTTGTCACACATCAGGCCTTTGGCAGGGTGAAAGGTATAGATATCACGTATTCAAGATCCTTCACAGGGTTTATCAAGATCCTCCAAGGAAAAGAACATCAAAATGGCCACAGTGGGTCAGACCAATAGTCCATCTATCCCAGTATCCTGTCTTCTGACATGGCCGGTGCCAGATGCTTCAGTGGGAATTAACAGAACAGGGCAATTATCTAGTCTTCATCCCCTGTCGTCCAGTCCTAACTTCTGGCAAACAGTTTAGGGACACACAGAGCATGTGGTTGTGTCCCTGACCACTAGTCTAGTAGCCACTGATGGACATATCCTCTACTGCAGCTGTGTCACTGTAGCTCTTCAGTGTAGACAGTATCTCCACAGAATGGAGGCGTTCTCCCACTGGCATAGCTAATCCACCTCCCCAAGAGGTGGTAGCTAGGTTGACAAAACAATTCATTCATTAACCTAGCACTGTCTACACTGGGAGTTGAGTCAGCATACCTATGTCTTTCGGGTCACCTCTACACTACCCGCCGGATTGGCGGGTAGTGATCGATCTATCGGGGATCGATTTATCATGTCTAGTGTAGATGTGATAAATCGATCCCTGATCGCTCTGCCGTTGATTCTGGAACTCCACCAGGGCAAGAGGCGGAAGCAGAGTCGACGAGGGAGTGGCGGCCGTCAATCCTGCGCTGCGAGGACGCGAAGTAAGTGATTCTAAGTCGATTTAAGATACGTCGACTTCAGCTATGCTATTCTCGTAGCTGAAGTTGCGTATCTTAGATCGATATCTCCCCCCCCCCCCCCAAGTGTAGACCAGGCCTTAGGGGTGTGGATTTTTCAGACTTCTGAGAGACGTCGCTATGTCAGTGTAAGTTCCCATTGCAGACCAGTCTTAATTGTTTTTGAAACCAGTTATGTTTCTGGCCTTCACAACATCCCCGGCAATGAGTTGCACAGATTGACTGTGCGTTGCATGAAGAGGTACTTCCTTATATTTGTTTTAAACCTGGTGCCTATTAATTCATTGGGTGACCCCTCGTTCTTGTGTTATGTGAAGGGTACATAACACTTCCCTGTTCACTTTCTCCACACTATTCATGATTTTATACACTTCTACCATCAACTCCCTTCGTCATCTTTTTTTCTCAGTCCAAGTCTTTTTAATCTCTCCTCATAAGGAAACTGGTCCATGCCCCTCATCATTTCTGTTGCCCTTCTCTGTATTTTTCCAATTCTAATATATCTTTTTTTAGAAAAAAAAAAGAAAAAGAAAAATGAGAAGTGGAGTTCTGGTATTTCTAAAGTAAAAACATCAATGTAAAAAAACCTGAGTTAAGTAAACCAGAACAAAACCCTGACAGAGAAAAGCAAAATCATATTATTTATCTATTTCACACTGTGTCCAGCACTCTTAAAATGTTGGTGTCTTAGTCAAACAAGAATCATTTTAATAAGGATAGAAAATGGTATAAGTCCATTCTAATGAAAATGACTGTACTAACAGTTGGAAATGGTGCAGTTACAACCAGTACTGACTGTTCATGGTTTGGTTTGGTTTTGTCGGGTTTTTTAACTAGTTGTTATTTTTTTCCTGCTGTGGCCTTACTTGTGCAAAACCCCCATTGGAATAAGGACTAAGGGGTCTGCTGGATTTGATCCAAGCTGTCTATATTCTGACGTAGCCTGTTTGTTCCTTCTAAACAGGTTTGCACATGACTAGATAAGGAGGAAGGTACGCAATAGGGTTAAAAAAGGTAATAGGTTTTGTCTTTGAACAACATAGAACAGTAAAGTAAGTCTAATCTTTTTAGCATTTAAATTGTATTCTAAGTATTTAAGTTGTCTTTTTTCCTCTTCTTTGAATAATGACAGGATATTTGCATCAGATGCATAAAAATACATCTTGAATAGCTTTTAAAATGGCTTTTTTAATCTGTTTGGCTCTTTGTTTCATCCTGAACCACTCCCATTCCCCCTGAAAAACAAACCAGTTAGCTAAGGTTCTATAAGGATGTGGTGTAGCCAAGACCAACTCTGAAATCAGTGGATAAATCTGGTCCATGGTTGGTCCTGAACCCACTATATCTGTTTCACAATAATTGCAAGGAGACATATGGCTAAAAGCAGAACAATTAAATTATGGGTGATATTAGAGATTGCTAACCCCAAAGGTCCACCACAGGCTTCCAAAATGTAGCTTGCGGAACTGGCTTCAAGGTCAACCAATGGCCAGTAGCTTTCATGATGGGAATTAAGGAGAATGAGAGATTCCTTTGCATGTTTTAAGGTCCCAATCTCGAGGCCTCTCCTTGCCTAGGAAAGGCCTTGCCTATCAAAAGGGAGACTAAGCTGCCAGTAGGCTTGAGGCCCTAACTGTTTGAACTTCATCTATAACTGTACCTTGTGCCAGTGGAAAAGTCTGTATTGTGAAGTGAGTTAGCATGTTAAAATGCAGCAATACTCGGTGCTCGTAATAGACACTATCTTTGTGTCAGAAATTAAGTAGACAACATTGAAATTTGGGCAAATGTTGGGTGGTGTTGGCAGGTAGCATTAGAAGGAAGCTTAAATAGCTTATTCTGTTGGCTATTTCAAACCTATCGTGCACAAATTGCTATTCAAGTGTTAATAAAACATATTATTTGATATGCTTTAAGACACTGTGCATTGGGTACTTTATTTAGATCAGTTCAGGGATCCATTTTAATATATGGGATTGGTGCGTGTGTGAGTGAGTGTAGGATTTTACCCATCAGTGGATGCCCCACAAACAGAATAAGCTATCTATTTCTGCTGTCTGCTGAGAGAGATCTTCTTTCCCGTGCTGCAGAAACCTTTGCTTTTTGACTAAAAGGACCAGGTCTCAGTTCTAATCTCAGTTCTCATGTGCATGTGTGTGGCTTATTTAATAATTGCATCTGTCATCTGGAGCACATGCATTCGTTATACCATCATGTTCTGATTTTGGCATGGAGGTGGTTATTTGATTGTTAGGCTAAAACCTGAAACCGCTTCCTCCTCCCAACTAAGTGTGTCTTGATCTGGAGAATGAAGTGTGGCTGTAGTTACTGACAGGAATTGCAAGGCATTCAGCTGTATCTAGATAACTGTATTTCTGCCCATAATTAGACTGTCGGACTTTTTTTCCCTCTGTTTTTGGAAGTGTCCGGTTGTTAAATCACACACAAACAAATTCGGTAAGGCACCCTTCTTCTTACCACTCAGGTATGACCAAGTTTGGCTTCTGGAATCATTCCGTAAAGCTTTTAGCATTGATTGGCATCTTACATGAACCAAAAGCAACAGAGTCTCCCTCCTCATTCCTTGAGGGAAACACGTTTACTTCTCCAAAGCCAAAGTGATCAGCTCTTGTAGGATATGTCAGTTAGGGGTGGACAGCACCATAGGATATCATTTTCAAAGTAACCCCTACATTGCTAAAAGTAATTAGGTCTAATTGAGGTATTAAGCAACCATTCAGACGGATGGTGTCTTTGTTTTAAAAAGTGCTCTCAACACAGGGAAAAGGAAACTCAAAACAACATAATTATGCCATTGTGGACTTACTTTCGGGATAAACTTGGCATTTCCTTTCCAAGGGTTCATCCGATACTTAATAAAAGTGTCTCTGATTAAACATACCCTCCTTCACTGTCAATCTCCACATTCCCTTCTCCCCCTCTTCCCCCCAGTTTCCCACTTCTGGCATCACAGTAAGGAAATAAAAATGGCGGTAATGTAATAAATTCATATATATTGACATCAGTGCATGAAACGGAAAGAAAATGGAAGGAAAGATGCTGTAGAAACCTATGGTCTGTAGTATTACTAATCTTGAACTATCACTGATAACAGCAGATCATGCTGTGATGTTGCTATGTTCTATGGCAGTACACAACTTACAGCATATGACTGTGTTAGGCATTTTAACAGAATATGTATATAATACAACATCATATTAATGGCACCATTCTAAAGGCTGTATCAAGATTATGACACCATGAAATGACCTTCTGAAGCTGAAACTTAGAATACACTTTCATACTTCAGTATGGATGCTTTCCCACCCACCTCCCAGCTTCCACCCGAACGTTTAAGCTTTGATTCTGCAAGTCCATGCATGTTACATTTCAGGACGTGTGAGATTCATAGGTTCTAGTACAAGTCTGAGTAATGGCTATGTATGGGCACAAACCAATTAAAACATTAGGTATAGTAATCCTTTGTACTGAGCTCCTTATGCGTCCATTCCTTTATTCTCAAGAGCACATGGTTTTAAAGGAGTGGGGGCACTAGCAAAGAATGGGTGTGTCTAAGACATAAGTTTAAAAGTACACATGAGAAATGTAGCTATATACCCCCTGGGCAGCTGTAGGTTGGCACCTATGCAGGAAAGCTCTCGTTCATGCCGGCTCAGGTCCACTCCAATGCTCAGCATTTTGATGATCCCTTTTTACCTTGCACTTACAATACCCTGTGCTATGGTGGATCAGCTCTTCCTGAAGAAAGTAGGAACCTTTTATGTTATTATTTTAGTATAGTGGGAAACAGGTCTGATTGGCTTCTGCTGCGCTTTTATTTCTATTTAAGTATGTTCGCTAAAGCACAACAACAGCATTTATGGGCACTGATTCATCTATGTCTTTTTTTTCCTGTTTTTTTTGGAATTTTTAATATGACTCAGTAACTAATGTTCAAAGAGCAGTTACTAGGCAGGCATATTAACTATTTTTATTAAAACAACATTTTAGCAAATCTAGAGTTCCGTTTCTCTGACGTGTATAAGGAAATATGGGTTTCCCACAGTTACATTAGGAAGAATCCAATCTGGTGGCTGCTAACACATCTTGATCACATCAGGATTTATTAATTGTGACTAAAATATGTTCCTAGTGTAACTGTGGGAGAAAACTATTGTGTTCCTTATAATGTTACTCTAGAGCCCAGTCTGTTCCTCAATTCTATGAGTGACACTTGAGTAACACTTTCTGTGGAAGAAAAATGGAATTCATAAGCCAGGAAGTTCAGATTTACTCTACGTCCCCATGCTACAGTCCAGATCCATCTTATAAAGAGTGTGCTAAGCTGCTAAATTCAAAGTAAGAACCACACCCCAATTTCCCTAAGGTTCACGGAGTTCAGATCTGGTGCTCTGTTTGGTCCTGTCTCCTGTTGGAAATGTTCTGAGAACACAGAGGTAGTGACAGAGGAAAAAGGGGTGATGTCCCAGGGAGCTCCAGAGGAACCAGGGACCTGTGAGCAGGAAAGAAACGGAGACAGTTGGCAGTCTGCCCTTAGAGCAACAGTAACATCCCAGAGACGTGGAACTGACCCCTGGCAGTAAAGACTTGACTCTGAATCCTTACAGTCTCTTTGTGCTACAAGAGTAATGAGCTTTCTTTACTACAAGAGTAATGAGCTTTCTTTAGGGCCAGATCCTGAGCATTCCATACATGGATGGCAAGAGGTGTATCCTGCACTCCACACAAGTGTCAGGTTCAAGGCAGTGCATGCATTCTGCTGGGCATGGGGACTGCTGGGATAGCAAGACATCCCAAAATGGGGTAGAGTGAGGTGAAGGATGGCAGTTACCTTGCTGACACACCCCTGGCATTGGCCTGACAGATATCTGGAAGCAAATGAAATGGACAACCCTACGGCTAAACTTGCCCCACATTACACAGTAGGCCAATGGAAGTGTGAGAAATAAAACTCTGGACTTCTGGTCCTATTGTTTATTCCTTATGCCACCATGTCTCCCCGGTATACCACTCCTGTATTCTGCCTTCCATGTGTATCCATGTATCTGTGTGTACATGTGTCTATTTGAGATAAGCCTGAACTGAAAATTGGATTCAAACAGCCATGAACTTTGGGTAAGTTAAGATTTTTACTTCTTGCCTTGGGCACCTGGCCATATGACAGAGGGGATAATAGTCTACTAGTACTCTCACATAGCAGGTGTTCTTTAGTTCTCATAGTAAATGGTCCATTTTGATGCTGAAGAGTTCAGGCTCAAACCTCACTGATGCCCCATAGTGGGGTTTGTTACAAATGTGTGTGTGCAGATATGCCAGATCCCTCAAGAGATGTGTATCGGTGACCAAAAAAAGTGGATTTGTTTTGCAAGAGGTTGCACAAATATTTTTAGTTTTTTATTCCCATGGGTTCATGCACTTTAAGTTTCACTTCAAGTTCTTGGTGCGAGTGAAGGTAAAACAGAAAGCAAAACCCATTTGAAACTGCTGAGCTTCAGCTTCTTTGCACTGAACCTGTAAATCAGCATAATAATACTTCCCTTCTTCCATGTTTTGTAAGTTTTTCAGGGCACGGACAGTCTCTTCGTATGTATTTTTACAGCAACAACCACAATGGGTCCCTGATTTTGGTTGGTGCCTCAAAGGGCTATTATAATATATATAGTAATAAATGTTTATATCAGCTAGAAAGAAAGCCTGATTCTGCGTGGTACTACTGAGCACCCCAATATTGATTGTTTTCCTCACCTCATAGGAGACACTCTGCAACTTGAAGGATTGGGCCTACATAGATATATCATGTGTGAGTGAGAGAGAGAGAGCTCGCAAATGGCATAAGATGTCATTCCATGCACAGGCTGGCAGCATCATCTTTTCTTGGGTGTGGAAGGGACAATTGAAATGACTAAACTGGATTATTAATAATCTGGTTTGAAGCAGTTTATAGTCTTTCAATGGAGGCTGAAACGTCTTGAGCTTTTCGAAGAAGAGGAATGTATTTTGAGCAGGAAAAAAAGCCTTCATCTTCTGCTGATGTGGCCTTGGCAATCGACTGAACTGACAAGGCTGGGTATTTGTATAACAAGCTGTGCTAAGTATTTTTTTTGGCCTAGTGTTTAGAAACACACAGAGGGGGGAAAATTAATAAATATGGAAATCAAATGTAAAAACTTCTTGCACTTGCAACTGGCTTCCCGGAGGGAATTCTTCTCTGTGTTCTCTGCTCTTCTTCCGCTCAGCAAAATGACTGCCAGTCATTAAGTGAAGCTGTAAGGAGCTCACTGTACAGTAATTGAACACCAATGGGCCCTCCATCATTTGCATTTCCCATTTTTTGATTGGCAGCTGTACATGAAATGCCATATCAGTTGAAAGTATGTTGTGAGCTGGCACTAATGATCCGGTGGCTCCGGGGAAACCTGCCATATTGTAATTTGGCTATCAGGCATGAAAGAAATAATTCTAAGTGCCAGCAATGTGAAGCTGAATAAATGTTTCAGTGCTGCAGGTTGCCAAGGGTGACACTTCTGATTTAGTATAAACGAATGCCCTGTTGCCTTTGGGGCTGGGGGAGTTCGCATTGTATCTGAGATGTGTGTATAAAACATTAGTATTAGAAAATGGCTTTAGCACAGGATGGGAAACATAGGCCTGGTCCCACAAGGCGACGGAATGTTTACAACTAATGACTGGATGAAAGGATTTTTCTACCTACTGTAATGACAGGCAAAATAGGATTTGCTTTCCCTGAGATGGAGAATAATGGCTATGTTAACACTGCCTTTCCTTTTTCTTTCTCTCTCTAAATGAAATGCTCTTTTGTAAAGAAAATCACATCTGTTTTCTTTTATGTAGGGGAGCAGAAGGGGAAGAATTTAACTCCTTGGTGTTTAGGGGCATATGGGATTTTCGTTGATGGCCAGTTGGGGCAACCCCGTTGTCAAGACCCCCTTATCATAAATCATGGCATTTAGGGCCCTGGGAAGATTGTGTATTCTTTTATTCCTAGTTACTATTAAAAGGGGTGTGAGAGAAGAAAGAGAGGAATCCAAATGCCTGAAAACATACATACAGGAGGTTTTTACTATAGTATTTCAGTTCCTGCTCATTAGTATTTCACAAAAGGTATGTATTACTCTACAGATATGTAAAAATTGGAAGACAAAGTGTAAGAAGTGCCTCTTTATTCCCCATGGTCCGCGTTGTTGCCCTTTTAATATTTGATTGGAAATTTGAACCCAGATTTTCATAGCTGTGCATGTACAACTGAGTATGCAGGTGGATTTATCCATGCAGCTACTGTGGCCGCATGCACAACTGTAGTAATTGTGAAGGGAAACGGCCAATTAATTGGATCAGCACACACAGTTATGCTAATTGCGTGTATGGTTGTGATAACTCTCAATGGAGCCATGAACATTTGATGCACATTTTTTAATGCTTTTCAGATAATAGGATTCCAGAAAACATTTTAAAGAAAAATATATAAAGGCATGTAAACAATTTGAACCTGTTTTATTTCCATTCTATTCCACAAATATTGTGGGTTCTTAATTTTGTTCTCCAGCTCCTCTGTTCCTCCTGAAATGGAATAGTTCCTAATTTGGATTTATTTCATTACTCTACTGTAATTTTAACAGGGTATCTGAAAACCTGGCTGGCAGTGGTAACCTAGCAATGATGGGAGACATGGGTTTCTATCTCAAAGATTCAGCCAAGAAGTAGCAAGTGAAAAGAAAGATATGAAATTAAATAGATCAGCTTGTCAATGGTTTGTCAGCTGGTGTGCTGAGACCACTGCCTCTCATGCTGATCAGTAACTTCTCATTGTTTTCTTGTACTCCCCCGTCTATCTGTATCCATCAGTTCTCTCTTTTTTATACTTAGAGTGAAATCTCTTTGTTCTGTGTTTGTACAGTGCCTAGCACAGTGGGGTCCTAGACCATGACTATGGCTTCTAGGTGTCATGCTAATATAAATAATAATAATAATAATGACAATTAATAATAATAATTAATAGATCATGCACTTTTTATTCTGAATATACCCCTTGGATAGTAGCAAAAACTGGCAACAGCTTTAGGGATCTGCTCAAATTATGTGCACATTGTGTGAAGTGCTGAGTATCCTGTATTCCCACAGTCATAAATGGGAATTGAAAGCATTCATCACCTTGCAGGATCAGGGCCTTGATGCTTCATTGCTGCTTTCACTGTTGCTGTGGGGCCCCATGGTAAGAAGCCAGGTGTAATTTGCGATCACCAGGGATGTAGCAAGGAAAGTGACAAATTAGAAGCACACAATACACTCCAATGGATGAACTACCTTGAAAAGAATGTACATCAGTCTGAAATTTATGAGGGTAAAATATCAGAGCTGACAGTCTGTTATCACAGATGTGATCTAGCCTCAAATTTTGGATCTGGATTTTGAACAGCTGAAAAAGATAGGCAGAGGAGAGGTAAAGGGTTGGTTTCAGGGATTTGATTTGGCCTCTTAAAAAGAAAAAGTTTATTTTCAAAATGTGGAGCTGGAACTAGCTTAAGATTCCAGTCAGTTGCATCTATATAATATGCCATTTGGAATGTCTGTTCAGACATGGGTATTATCCTTATTATGGTTTATGCCACCCCACATCTTTTAAGTCCACAAGGAGTGGTATCACACAGAGACAAGAAGAGGTACTCAGACCTATGTGTACATATGGCCTTCATACTACAGTAACAAGTTGCTATCAGTTACAAGAAGTTTCTTTCGTCATTTGATATCATGAGTCAGAATTTCTTGATGAAAATCCCAGTGTGTTGCACCACAACGGCAAAGCCAAAGGGACTTTCAGAATCACATTCTGCCTTCAAGTTTGGTCTCACAGGGATAATTCCAGTGATGAGCTGCCAAAATCTTAACAACCGGTTCCCTCCTCACACCATGAGGGGGTCATTGCCCACCCCCGCTCCCCGGGACTCCTGCCCCATCCAACCCCCCGCCCCGCCCCCAGGACCCCTGTCCCATCCACCCTCCTCCCCTGTCCCCTGACTGCCCCCAGAACCAGGCAGGAGGGTCTCGTGGGCCACCGTAGTGGGTGCCTACGCCCCTAGGAGCCAGAGGGACCTGCCAGGGGGCGAAGTGGGGAGCCCCGGTGGTGCTTACCTGGGGCAGCTCCCAGGAAGCATCTGGCAGGTCCCTCTGGCTCCTAGGGGCGGGGGAGCATAGCTAGGGGAGGAGCAGGGGGAGCAGTTGCTCCCCTCACTGATCACATCAAAAGTGGTGCCTTAGGCACCGACTCCGTGGGTGCTCCAGGGCTGGAGCACCCACGGGGAAAATTTGGTGGGTGCAGAGCCCCCACCGGCAGCTCCCCACCCCGCGCCCGGCCCCAGCTCACCTCCGCTCCGCCGCCACCTCCTCCTCTGAACGCGCCGTCCCGCTCTGCTTCTCCATGCCCCCTCCCCCCGGCTTCCCATGAATCAGCTGTTCGGCAGGAAGCCTGGGAGGGCTGAGACGCAGATGGCGGGTTCCCGCTCAGGGCGAGGGTGGCGGAGGTGAGCTGGGGTGGGGAGCGGTTCCCCTGCACGCCCTCCCCCAGGGTTACCTGCTGCGGCGCGGGCGACCTTCCTCGCGCCCCCCAGCCCCAGCTCACCTCCACCTCCTTGGGCCTGAGTGTAAAGCCGCCGCCTGCTTCTCAGCCTGCCCCAGCTTCCCGCGCGAACAGCTGATTCGCGGGAAGCCGGGGGGGGAGGGGGAGGGCAGAGAAGCAGGGCGGAGCGGCACGTTCAGGGGAGGAGGCGGAGCGGAGGTGAGCTGGGGCCGGGGGCAGGGTGGGGAGCTGCCGGTGGGTGCTCTGCACCCACCAAATTTTCCCCTTGGGTGCTCCAGGGCTGGAGCACCCATGGAGTCGATGCCTAAGGCACCACTTTTGGCCAGTTAAATTTAGTAGCCCTTTTAGAACCGATTGTCCCTCGCGGAACAACCGGTTCTAAAAGGGCTTCTAAATTTAACAACTGGTTCTAGCAAACTGGTCCGAACCGACTCCAGCTCACCGCTGGATAATTCCCTTGAAAAAAATAGCCTGCTTTGCATGAGGTACCTCATGTGCAACTCTGTGGAGGTGTCCCAGTTACTTTGGCATGCCCTTTCCCTGATGAGAGGAAGGAAATACATTCATATGTATTCATAAATACATTTTGTGGGTTTTAGCCCACGAAAGCTTATGCCCAAATAAATTTGTTAGTCTCTACGGTGCCACCAGGACTCCTCATTGTTTTTATTTATAAGAATGGAAGTTTTCTATAAAAAGAGCATGTTTTTGATAGTCTCCTCTTGATAAAAAATAATTTTTCTCTAAGACAAAGCTGAATCTAGGCAGCTTGGGTTTATGTGGTACCTATTCAAACTCTCTGCATCACATAACCATTCAGCCATGATCTGGAGCTTTGCAAAGTAATCAATATATGAGTATTATCATTTACTATTATAAATATAATGTATGTTATATATTTCTCATTGTAACACATCAACTACATCCCTTTATTCGGCTAGAGACAAATCCATCTCACTTTACTAACGTGAATAACACTGAAGCAAGGACTATTTGAGTAACTGAGAGCACAATTTAACTCTTAAAAGTTAATAAGATATATATACATAGGACTGAAATGAGAAAATACAGAGGATGAAATGGTATATAGAGGAAATTAGAAAATTAGGAAAAGAATTATTGTATAGAAAAAAATTCTATGTAATAAAACTAATAAATTGTGCCATAGTGAACTTTTAATTATATAAAAGGGATAACTTTATAGACACTCTCTGATTGATCAGTAGTGCATACATGACTAATTCCTAATCTGTACATGTATTTAGCACAATTATGCTCCAATGAATGTATGATCAAATGGCCAGTTAGCTATCATTTGTGTTTGCGTATCCACTATGTTTGCACTGGCAATCACACAAATTGACTATGCAAAGTAGATGTGCAAATCCATGTGAAATTCTGAAAATATGGGTCTACATCAGAAGTAATAACAAATGTGGGAAGGTGGAATACATATGCATAATATAGTACTTTAACCTAATAACATGACCACTTGCAAGCTTTAGCATAACACCGAAAATTGCTAATGGAGCACTGTGCAGATATTCATGATACAAGCAGTCAGGAATCATGCATAATGGAACAGTGCAACTGCTAACAGCAGATTCACACAAGATAATTTAAACTTGTTTGTATGGAAATGAAGAACTGATCTTTGAAGTGGTCCTTAATGAGATTCTGCTTGATCCTCACTGTATCTGGAGAGAGTGTTCCCTTTTCCTTTTGTATCCAGCTCATGTTTGTGGGGTGCAGAAGCAGGACTCATTTAAATTATGAATGCCTATTTGTATCTACACAGTATTAGGTGAAAACTAGGTGTTACCAATATCTCATGAGTGTTTGTGAAATCAGTTTTTAAAATTATACATGTACACAGACCACTCCTACATAGTGTATGTTACTTAGCTTCCTGATTTGTAGACATAGTAGAGTCTGTATTCCTTGACCATGCAGTATAGGAGATGCATAATCTAATCCAAACTTTGTATGCAATAATATTTTATATATATATACATATATATATATGTGTGTGTGTGTGTGTACACAAAACCAGGAAAATTAATAAAATCTCTCATGTGTTCTGTATAGTGCAAGAAATAAGTCTTTTTTTTTTCTTTATGGAAACTCTCATTTCCACTTGATGCCTTGCATTTCTGAGCACTGCAAAATATTCTTGAGATGGCTTAAAAGTATGTTGTCACTGCTATAAAACTATGTATCCTATATGAGTTCTTGGAAAGTAGACATGATACTGATTCACTATGAAATAGCTCTAGGTACCACCAAGCTCTGAACAGACTTCCATCATAAAATACTACTGAGTGATTAGCCATATTTGAACTTCAACTGCATCTTTGAAAAAAGTCTATCTGGTAAGCAAGGTCTTGTTTTTTTGTTTTTGTTTTGTTTTGTTTTGAGGGACAGAGGGGAAGCATCTAGGGTTGGTTTGTTATTTAAGCTCATAAGCCTAGGGAGAGCTTAATTAAAGTAAATAATAACATTTCCATGAGGGGGAACACAATTTCTGTTTTCTTGCCGGTTCCCTATGTACTTCTGTCTTCTGCTTCTATCATAAGCCAAACCAGCTGAATGTCTTAATACAGCAATAAACCTCTGATCAGCTTGTACACTTATTTTTCAGACTGGAGTTTGAAAGACAGACTCTTTTCTGTAACAGTATCATGAGGGGAAAGAGTCTAGCTTATTGTGAATCATTGGTTGGAGTTCATATAAGGCCACTGTAAACTAATACTAGTTAGTTAGCTGGCTCCATAAAAAGCACAGTGGAAGCCTTTCTGAATTTCAGACCTGAATGAGATAAATTTAGCATTGGTGTTTTTAATAGAGTATTTGCAGCTAACGGTAGAGGTCCCATTGGAAGGCTTTCCACCTCTCTTACATCATTTAAGAAGCAAGCATTTCTCAGCTCTCTCAATTTTGACTGCACCATTGGCATTACCAGCTGCTGTAGAATCAAAATAGCCCATATCCTATATACTTACCAAGATGCCTGTGACTGATAAACATGGCTCTCACTGGAAGAAATTACAACTAAGAAATTACGCATTTCAAAGCTTGTTGAAAGGCTAAATCCTGAGAAGTGCTGAGCACCAGCAACTTTCATTAAAATGAATTCTCTCAACAGCTCTCAACACCTCTCCAAATTTGGACCATTGGCTTCAATAGGAGTTCTGGGGACTCAGCATCAATCAGAATTCTCTCATATGAACTGTGATACCACAGCATACATTCCTATGTTTAGGTCTGGCGCATTCTCATCAGCATGCCCTCCTGAAATAATAGAACCCATTAGAGGTTTTAAACTATTTGATATATCCTAGAAGCAATTAGGTCCAGATTATAATTTCACTTGTGTGCATCTCATGGATGGTGTTTATGTTATACATCTGAAATCAATCCAACCCATATTCCAATGATACACAAAACCATTTTTTTAACATTACCTATAATTATATTTAAAGAATTTAAGGAAAGTAGATTAACCATTTTCTGTGAAATTAGATCAAAATAATCATGTGAAATAATTTTTTCTGAATATACACATTGGTTTTTAGACATTTACTTATGCTCAATAAATATATATTCTTATATATGCAAAAAAAACCCATTTTAATTAAATGTTATAATTTCAGAATTATATAATTATCAATTGTTTCATAAAATTCTGGCTGTTTTACAATAATTATACTTAGTAACTTCTCATCTCCTTGTATTTACCATTTCCCAATGCCAGTAGCACTTTAGAGGGCTATATTTTTGGCCAGCCTCCTATTTTGCATGCCCACTTCTGGGCTTGCAATCCATTGTGTTTTCAAAGGTGCCTGTGCAAACAGTTATGCCTGTGAAAAAAGCTCCATCTTCATGCACTAAACTACACTGATAAGTATTTAAATGCTCAATTTGCACACAGTGAGCACCAAAATCAGTGGGAATTCATAACTCTTTGCAGGATTAGGCCCAGGAATTGTTGGCACATCCACCAGTGGGCACACAACATCAAAGGAAAGGGCTGAAACTTTAGCTCTCTTTATTTTTGTTTGCTTCATGCAAGTTCTCTTTACGTATATGGAAACTCTATCAGTGTCTATTTCCCATTGATACGTACAGAATTTACACACAGTTCTTATTGCTAAAAGGGATCCTAAAGAGTTGTATTGAAGAAATATCCGCAACCACATAGATTAGACATCTTCCTGTACATGGTTATTTATTAGGGACACAGGACTGGAGGGGACCTCCTGGAACATTGAATCAAGTGACCTGCTATCACAGGCAACTCTGCCATACAATCCCATTCATAAATTTATGAGGATCCACTGAGAAGCTAGTTTGGTTGTTGCCTCTGCCACTCTTATCTGAAGGATGTTCCAGAACCTCACTCCTGATTACACTTCCCCAACCCCCCACTCCTTCTGCATCAGGAATTCCCACTGAATTTTGCGCAGTGAGGGAAGCATCAAGTCTTTGTGAGAGAGTCAAAGCCAAATGATGATATTTAGTCACAGGTGTGGATAGAGGGTGTGGGGCCAAGTCTCACCACAGGCCAGGGAAAGAATGTGCCTTGTTGATTGTGCTGAGTGGCCCACGGCACTAAGGGACTGGGAAAGCTGCAACATCTTTATGATGGTGCAGCCTTCAGCACCCACTGGGGTTGTGTGTAGAAGAGCTGGGGGAATGGTCCCGCGACCTCCCAACCTCATCTTATCCCTTCCCCTCAGGCAGCAGTCAATATCTAATGCCCTAGCTCTATTAAAACCAATCTGTGAAATAAGCCTTCATATATCATATGCCCGCCATGGGCCCGCAGGATGATTATCTGTTAATTTTTGCCTCTGCCTATGTATGAGGAATAAAAACTGTATGTTACATGGTAATTAATCTTTTAACTGCCCTGTAAGTCCTAAATACAGTTACCAAATAATGTGCAGGAACATGTAATTAGGGTCTGTTCTACCCTAGATACATGCAGATTTACATGGATATCTCTCACTAAGGCTAATGAGTATTTTATAAATATATATATATATATATATATATCATCTCATAAAAAGGGGGAAAGAGAATACTTTGTATTTATAATGCATTGGTCATGTAATTACTCAGGGGTGACATGCTTAAGCATCTGCCTGTTAAAGCAGTAGGAATTGGAGCTGAAGAGCCTGTAAGGTCACCGTTCTATTCCAGAGGTGTCAAGCCCATTCTGTGGTGAGGGCCAAATTACATTTTTAATTATGATCCATGGGCTGGTGCTACATAATTAGGGTCATATGCTAGCCTTGGTTCACAGCAACCATCCACTGATGACATTGGGAGGTTTGCATAAAGGTAAAGGGCAGAACAAGACCCTTATGAAGTAACTGAACTTCATGTTAGTAAAGCCTCTGCCACATTTGACATCAGTCAGCGGGAAAAAGAAATTATGCCCAGGACTTTTAGCATGGCAGCTATCGCTTCCTCCCTGTTTAATTGGCCATTTGCAAGCACAGTGGCAGCAGTTGCACACATAAAGGAGAAAGGCAGCTGCAGGAACAAGCATTTGCACGTTTTAAGGCCCAGAATTTCCAAAGCTCTTTGGCATCTTGTGGGATGAAAGGTGCTATAGAACTGTAAATCCCTGTTGTTCATACTCTTGTTATCTGATTTAGTTTATATTTGGGTGCGTCTCCTTTTCAGAAAGTTCTGAATATTTGTCCTCTAAAAATCAGGCCCATTTGGAGCATCCTAAATTCACACGCAAATACTGATGCAAGCAAAATCACTTCTTACATTTGTGTTTTGGGATTTCAGAACAGGCTTGAGGTAGCCACTTCTACAGCTTCCACAGAATGGAGGGCTTTATAAAAGTTGAGTTCCCAAACAGATTGGGGGTGCAGGGGCGGGGGTATATTGCACCATACACATGAAGTAACACATGAAAACGGATGTCAGTACAACAATCTATCATACTGCACAGCTCTTGATTCCAGCTTATGTCTTCTATTTGAACAATCTGAACGCAACTGACAAGAAGCTGTGGAGAACTGATGTTGCATGAACTTTTTGTTTTGTTTCCAACTGACAGCACTGGCTCTGCACTTCTCAGCCTGTGTGTGTCTGTTTTGCAGAGACGGTCACTTGCTACTTCCTTTCAAATTAGCTTGTGAAATGGTTGGGATAATTTAGGACTTGTACTGCCTGATCATTGGTACAGTTACAACAAATAAAACATTTTAATATGAGCAGTCACTGCATGTTTACTGTATCATATTGCTGGGAGCTGAATGTGTGCCAAATGCTATAACAGAAGGGAGCATATGAACTCCAGAATGATGACACTAATAAGGAAATTACAAAAGGCCCAACAAATGGCATTTGTGTTAAATCAATAATGCTCTGTTTGGTTTTTTTTATTCTAATCTTTCTTCAAAAAAAAAAAAAAAAAGATCTTTCCAAACAGTTGGCAATTCCCATTCTTGTTCTTCTTCCTGAACATAATTAAAAACATGTTGTGGCGTCTACTTAAGACATCAACTTTCCCAAGCCTGTCTTGTCCACTGCGTTTTAAACAAAGACACTGGTTTTGGCATTGTGCCCTTAATTAATCATTTGAGGCTTTATTGCTGTGGAAAAAAAATGTCTTTGTTTAATGATTCATCACAAGCCCAATTTCTGCAGAACTTAATCAACTACAGGACTAACTTTCTTATCAGCTTAAGTAAAAACAACAACAAAAAGATTGAGGCATTGCTTTCGGTGTATCCGGTTGACAAAGAAGTATTGGTTTATGACACGCTGTTATCATGGACTATTTCTGATTTAAATCTATAGAGACTAGATTGATCAGTTACCTTTGGAGTTCGATAGAAGGAAATATGTTACTTATTGAGAAAACATGATCTTTGAAGTCCCCACTAAAATCATTCACTGCCAGGTACCATGGAATTCAGTAGAGATTGAATGACACTAGGGCAGACCTTTTTGAAGAGTGACTCCAGACATTGTAGATAAATTTGTAACTTTTAAAGTTCAGTATGAGAGAAAAATAATGAAAAACATTTGCTGTATATGGTTTTAGGAAGTGTACAGATTATTTTTCACCACATTTGCTTTTTCCTAATTTATTTTTATTTCAGGATAAGATAACATTCCTCCATTGCACACTCTCTTGAAATCTCCTATATGCAACTCTCAAACTTTTTTTTAGGAGTAGCTTTTCATGGTGAATCAATTTAAAATTATTTATTTTCAATAGGACAGTAGGGAGTTGAATTCTTCACTGTTGATTTCTTTATTCCAAATTAAAGATTAGAGTAAAACAGCCACAAAAAGGATCCTTTCCATAAAGGATTTCCTATATTGTCCTATGGAAAATATCTTCAGTTATACATGTATATTACAGTAGCACTTTGTGGCCAAAAATCAAGATCATGTGCTAGGTGCTGTACAGACACATTATAGGAGACAGTCCCTGCCCAGAAATTTTACAGTCTAAATAGATGAGACAGACAAAGGATGGATAGAAGTGGTAGTCTCCCCATTTTACAGTCAGGGATCTGGCACAGAGAGGTTAAGCGATTTGGTAGGATCACCCACAAAGTGTGTAGCAGAATTGGGAGTAGAACTCAGGGGTGAAATCCCGTCCCTATTGAAGTCAGAAGCAACACTTCCATTGACTTCAAAGGTGCCAGGATTTCACCCCAGATTGCCTGAATCTCACCATTTCAGTACCTTAGCCACAAGACCATTCCTCTCGATATTAGGTTTTATAAGTACATTTATAAGAATAATACAAAATTGCCCAATTTCCTATGACATTTTAAAATTATATGATGCAATAAATATAGTGAGTCATGCCATATTTTATTTGTCACATATATTTCATAAATTGTAACAAACACATATGTGTGTATATTTCATATAAGATTATAATATTGATAATTATTTTTTTCACACGGGCTTATGGACTATACTGGATTTATTTTTTGTAGTAGAATTGACTTTTCCCCATTAGGCATTAAAATATCTGAGTAAAGAAGAGAGTTTGATACAAATAATTAGACTCCCTGTTTTGTGATGAATTGTGCAAGGCCCATTTACATCTCTTAAATCAGTCTCTTAGAGACTGAAATTTACAAAAAGGTTTGCTCTGATGTTTATTTAGCTTTGGTCATCATTACATCTAGTGGATGGCACTATTGTAAAGGAGCTCTGCTGGTCCCTAGCATAGGCTACCAGAATATTCCAAAGCAACGGCAAGACTTTAACAATGAATACCAAGTGCGGATTATATATAAAGTCTGATGATCTCAATTCTCCTCTCAGTATATATGCACAACTCCCATTAAAACCAATGGTGAATTACTCGGTCATTTACGACCCTGAGCCCAGTGATTCACCATTGGCTTTAATGGGAGCTATGCATACATACTAAGGGAAGAATTGAGACTGGCAGATGTTAACAATGAATATCAAGTGTAATAATTTGAAGATTAGAAAGAATTTGCTTCCAATTCTGCTTTCTTGCTTTACCTATAGTACAAGACTAAATATGGCCTACGGTTGTGGTGTGCCAGGTTATCTGCCTAAATTCATTACAAGAACAATCCGCAATATGAACTGAGCCAAAATGGGCTTGGAATTTTTATCACATCTATCGCCATAAAATCTGATTGTTGCTATGAATCAATACTATTGAGTCCCATTTGTTCCAAAATCCCATTCACCTTCTCCACTTTTCTTTAGGCCTCTTCTCACCACAGTGGGCAGCAAAAGCTTCACTAAAGTTTGCTCCCTGAATCCTCACAATGCCAGTACTAGCCAGCAGTGGGATGACAGCACTCTGATGCTAGGTTGCTCAAGCAGCTTCCTATTGTTTTTCCTCCAGGGAAACCTACTTAAAAGCACTGGATGTGTTCTCTGGCCTGATCACCAGGGTTACATTTCTTTGCTACTTAGCAGCTGCTAACATGAAACTCCAGTAGTAGAAACTAGAGATTCTTCTCTGTTGGGCAGGGTTTATTTAGAATTCATTGTGGAGACTTGAATGTGTGTGTGCATGTGTGGATGTGTGTGTGTGTACATGCACGCACAGCAGGAGAGTGTGTATTTGATTAGCTGCTTAGTTTTAAGATTTGTTTGCCACCAATTATGTACCAGTATATTCAGAGGCATTAAGCACCAACATCCCCAGCCAAAGTCAATGTGTACTGTACATGTTCAGCACCTCTAAAAATCAGGCCTGCAGTTTGTATACCCAAAATTTAAGGCATACTGGAATAGTATCTACTTTGGCCTAAGTGACTTTCCTAAGGCCGTAAAGGAAATACAACTCAGGAGTTCCTGATCATGTGCTCAGACCATTAGGTCATGCCCAGCTCTCTATAAATGCATTTAAAACAGTTCAAAAATCACTTTTAGTAATTGCAACAAGAGAGAGAGGAACACAAGCCCACAGTGATGGATTCTGATTTTTCCTTCCCATTTGAATGATTTATAATTGTACAATAAGCAACACTGCATGGCTGTTCGGTAAGGCATGTTATTTATTTGGCACAGACTGATGCTATATTTGTGTGGTATTTCATATACTTTGCAGTGCTTTACACTCTCAAACCTGTCCCTGCAGTTTCACTCCTTCCCACGTTAAAGATTCTCTATCAGCTTAATGACAGCTTGAATCCATGGAGAGTAGGGTCCTCTTGTGCCCCATGATGACCAGTCCTCCAACAAGTCTCTTGGCCTTCAGTGTGATGGGATCAACTTCAGATCTTTACCACTCTGAAGCTCATCACAGTGGCGCTCTCACCCCATGTAAGGGCAAGGAGGAGAATAATCTAGTTTAATGGACAGGAGCCTCATTTGTATCCCTGTTCATCCCTTCAAAGGTGACCTGATAGGTGTCCCTCTTTCTGGTACAGAGTAGTCTACCAGCTACTGTACCTTGCAGGGAGCAAGTACATTACTTTCAAGCAAGGCCCTGCCATCTCTTCCACATAGTGGAACTGAACACAACTTCTTTTCTTCCTGCTCAGCACTCATGTAGTAGAGCTACAAGGAGCCACACTCCAGTATCAACTACCTGGCTGACTTGGAGGAATGGGGTATATTTCTGCAGAAGGAGGTCCAACAACCAAAGGGAGAGAGAGAGCAAGCAGGAGACTGAGAATCTCAGAGCGAGGTGTTAGAAAGGGACTGGGGAGTGGCAATGGAAACAGAAAGAATGGCTCATCTTCTAGGAGATAATACTAAACTTTTGTTTTCCCCCAAAAAGTGTCTTTATAATTTACATTGTAGTAGTGCCCGGAAGCCATAATCAATAGGGGGCACCAAGGCTTAACCCTACGGCGCTTGCCATGTAAGAATCTAAACTTAGAATGAAAGCTTAGTATAATCAGCTGGTATATGAGTTCATTTTTCTTTCCTTCCTACATTCTCTGTTTATCCCCAGGTTTCACTAGTGCACCTCGTGGAGTCACTCCACTGTGCTAATGCTGCTGTGAAGGAGAAGGGTTTGTTGCTAAGTGACATGACAGCAGCAAAGTGTTTTTCAATTTCTACTTTTGTTTTCTACTCCCACCTTTCAAACACCTCCTTTAAAGAGAGTTCTGCTGTTGAAATCATCTCTTCTGTTGGTCAGCAGCTTTTTTCACTGAGGTCTAATAGACTTCCAGATAACCCCTAGCTTAGAGGCTAGATGGCTCAGGGAACTGGTCATGGAATACAGTGTCTGCTATTACAAGTTCAAATCCCCCTTACTGGTAGCCCTTAGCAAAAGAAACCAGACTGAATGGACCGCAGAGACTGAGCTATCCTTTGATATTGAGAGGTGCTGCCCAAATCAGGACTGAGACACACTGGCAAGGTCTGGATTGGAGAAACAGCACTGCTGCTGTCTCTGTTCTCTATATAATTCCCATGGGCTGCCAAATCCAGCATCAAGCAAAAACTGAAAAATAACAAACAAACAAAAACCCTCTGGTAATCTATACCCCCAGCTCTAGCCACTCTACAATTTTAATATTGGTTTCTACTGAAGGTGTTGGTTGTATCCTCAAATACTTGTTGCATTTGATCTATTGTGTCAATGTAATAAAGTAGTTTAATAACAAAAACCTCTAGACAACTTAACTTGATTCTTTAGAGCTCAACTTCTGGCAACACTCTGGTCTTGTCTTGATGAACAGTTGGTGCATGACAAGCTGGGCTGTATATCTACCTCACACTAAGGTGTCATGCCCTGTCTGTGTGGACCGTGCTACTGTGCACTAAAAGTTCCCGCATGCACGTTAATCTACTCCCATTTCAAAGCAGGATAGACACAGGAGCTTGTCACGCGCTGTTTGTCTAGACTGCAGTGTACTGCTTAGCTCCCTCTGCTCGAAGCTTAATGGGACAGGGAGTGGCCTTTTGTTATAAGTGTGTACAGTAGTGCCCAGCACAAGGGGATTCTGATGCTTGATGGTACCTTTAGGAGCTACCACAATACAAATAATAAAAGTGAATAACACAGAAAACCCTGTAAATCCTACTGTCTCGGGTTCTTTTGTATTGTCTCCCGGAGGTAGGAGGAGAGGTGGAGGGGAAGGAGGAAATCAAGTGATTACTATTTGCTGCTATGCGGAGTTTCTGTTTGGAAAGTGTGCCATAAGCATATACCCTATGTTCCTTACCCACATTTAAGTGTTCATAAAAGAGAAGGCTCTTCTGATTTAGAACTTTGTGGCAGCAATAATAAATTTGTTAGTCTCTAAGATGCCACAAGTACTCCTGTTCTTTTTGTTCCCTTTTAAGATAGCCTTTTTATCAGAAGTTCAAAGCAGAAGTTTGGCGGGGGCGGGAGGAGGAAGCAGAAAGTTAAAACATTGTGATCCCCACTATTAGCTTTCTACTTCTAAAACTCCACATATTGCTATACGCATTGCCCATGGACAAGGACTGGATCCTTTAAGATGTGAGAGAATTTGAAGCTGGATTAATGACAAAGACAAATGATGATTTTTATTTTAGTAGAAGTTTCCGTGAGCTTCCTTTACACTTGTAAGGTACTGTTAATAAAGTACACTTGACATGTAACTGTAAGTTCCTGAGAAACAGCTTCGCTTTAAAGTTTGGAGAAGGATCAAAAAGAGTGAGTTCTCTTTCTTTTTTTAAGGAAAAAAAAACCTGAAAAAGGACTTTTTTTGGGAAACGGCATCTATGCCTTTTGTCTTTTCTTCTCTTTGTGGTCCAGAGACAGTGCGTTGACTGACTCCTTCAGAAAGGAGATCAGTGAAATTGTCAGTTGATTACTTCTCCTTGATTAGCATTTATAAGAGCCCTGTGATACATTATTTGCATTCCTATTTAGCCGTGATTTTTGTGGGGCAGCAATGATTAAACTTGTCACGAGGCCTGATTGACGGGGTCAGATCTTCACTTTCTACTCTTTTGAAATTAAAAACAAATGTGTCAGCTCCCTTCATGGGCCGCAGCGCTGTGAAGCTCGCTTGCCTTGTCATCGCAGATAGGTCAGGAATGTTTTAATTTTAGGGATGGATTCTGCTTGTCAAGCAGAGTGTGATGGCGTGTAGTTCTGGAGATGAGATGTGAAGGGTGTAAAACAAAGAATGGAAAGAACAAAGACAAAGACACTCACATTATTAGACAGATTTAATTAGTCTGAATGGATATTATGCTAGATGAAGCAGTGAGCTGTGAAATTAACCCTTGATTACGGATTGGCGGATCATGCTCATAAAGCAACTCAATCCTTTTTGAATAGAAGTGCAGTTCTATCCTTAGCCCCTTCATCCCCACAACCCCTGCAGGAAACTAAAGCTGGGGAGGGGGGCAGAATTCTTAAAGGAACAGCTCTTAGAGATAAAATTTTGAAAGTTAAGGCAGTCTCTCTCTACTGCTTTCCTCCCAAAGATGCAAGTCCACAGATCTGAAGCTGAGTAGTTCACAAGTGGGCAGATTTAGTGCAAACTACATACAGTACGATTCATCCCAGTTTCTTCCCTTATCCATACTACCAAAAAAGGTGCCAGTATGACAAATGGATGATACAATGCTCATATTTAAGGACATATTTCATGCCTAATTCTTGCACCTCCACCAGTATGAATAAGCCCCGTACTTAAGCTAGAAAACAAATTATATGTATCATGTAATTGGTTTCAGCTAAGTGGTGAGTTAAAATTATATTAGTCACCTTCAGAGTAGAGTTTAGACTTTTGAAAGGCCAGTAAATATCTGACAGGCCCTGAAGCATAACTACAATCATGTAAGTACCAGTCGGTATTCTCACAAACTGTAATTGTGACCAATGAGAAGATTCCATATTTTGCTACATCTGATGCTACACAAAGTTGGTACTTAAGTATGTACTATATTTTTCATCATCATTCCCAAAGCACTATGTCAAGAATTAGTAATTCCAGTGAGCACCATTACAAACTCATTGCATATCCTAAAATATATTTATATAAAATACAGTGGTAGTCTCATAAACCTTATATATATAGAGAGAGAGAGAAAGAGAGTCATTCCTCTCCAGTTGCTCAACTTCTTATGAGGGCAGCTAGACTCTGATTTTCAAAAGTGCCTTGGGGGAATAGGAATGCCACCCTTCCAAATGGAGTTAGGCATCTAACTCCCCTGGAACAACTTTGAAATTCCAGCTTCAGTATATAGTTGAATGGCTTGCAGATTGTTACCATGTCAAGGCTTAAAATTAAAAACAGGGCTGGACATGAAAACAACTTCGATGGGACACCTCTAAGAAATGGTGTTAGTTAACCTAGCGAATAGCACTCTTCCCTCTGACACATTGTTGAACCAATGCCCCAGTATGGTGCTGAGCTGCCCTGTTCTACTTGAGGTGCCATTTTCCAGTGACACAATAAAAGTGAGTTACCATGTTTACCCGAGATATGATGGCATTTCAGTGATGGTGAGTAAAGTAATTCCTGTATAAAGCACACTCTGGAATGAAAGGCGCTAATAGTACATTAATGTACATTATTGTCATCATAGGACAAGAGGTAGCAATTATCCACAAAGAGGGAGGAATTTCTGCCAACATCATCTTTGGTTCCTCTATTGTAGTATTTTGTTTTTTGCGTACATGATCATTAAAGAAGAGAGACCATGATAAAGTGGCTAGGAAAGAGACCTGGGAAGGTCATGTGACGTGTTCCTGAGGCTGACACTGATTTGCTGATTGAACTTGGACAAGTCACTTCACCTTTAATTAGAGAAACAGCATTGCCCTGCACAAGTGCAAAGTATTATTATTTATTTTTATACCTGCTGAGGAGCTTCTGCTTTATTTTTAGTAGTTCATTACTCAGACATTAAAAGTTGCTCCGGCCATGTTATAGAATATTGCATCATCATGGGCAGCAGCTGAATTCAAAGCCCAGCTATGACTCCTCAAGTCAGTGTGCTGCAAAGTAGCTTTGACCTGGCTATTTGCAAGTCCGGAGAGGGAAGAAATGTTTCCTGTTACTGTAACACCGACAGACACACACACACACCCGGTCGTCGGCGGGTGGCATCGAACCTGGGATCTCCGCAGCTTAGTGTTTGAGCCTCTATTGCATGAACTAAAAGACACAGATCTCTTAGCCAAGGCTGTAGCAGAGTCATCAATCACTAGCTGGGCTAGGTGCCACTAGAGGGGGACAGAGCATCACACCAAACAGGCCTGGGTTACAATACTTCCCTGGCTTGCCCCCCTGCAATATATTTTGAGGGCAAAGCACAGATTTTTTGTCTTTGGTTTACTGCTGCTGCTGTGGGCCAGGTGGTACAGAGATTACACAGGAAAGACTCCTGACGTTCTCTCTCAGACATGTGCAGTGGCTGGATTAAAATGGTGCATGTGCCCTGCCCATGACACATTTGATGGGATCATTACACAGTAAATACAGATTTCGGGGGGCGAGGAGGAAATGTGTGTGTTTAGATTAAAAGGGTACAAAGCATCCAAAACTAGGTGAAAAAAGCTGGTGCTAAGAAAATGGGCATCTGTCTATGTATCTTAATTGTAATTTGCCTGTCATCACAGTACTGCATCTAGACACCACATACTGTAACTTGTGATGCTCGTATGGCAGTTTCTGTCACTGTGATATTCTCAGTGTTCTGTTGCCCACAATCTCACATGCTCACCTGCTTTGCATGGTAGGGTAGTTTGGTTAGTACACTTGGCTTTAATATGGAACATCAGCAGACATGGGATGTGCTAAACATTCCTTTGGACAACACCATCAAATCCAAACCATACTGAGTAAGTCACCCCAACAGTATTATGATACGCTATCACATATGAGCCAGTACAATGGATATGTAATATATGGTTACATATGGACCATAATGTAGCTCTTGAACGTCTGGTAACGCATTGCTGGCTCTTCAGTTTTATATTGCAGCCAACCTTGCTGAAGAATGTGTGCTAGGAGATTTGACCCATATTTGAAGGGCTTGATCCTCATTGCATTTACACTGGTGTAAATCAGAAGGAATTCCGTTTAAGTCAATGAAGTGACTCTAGTGTAAAAAAAGAGCAGAATCAGGCACTTTACTCCACACACATTAATTATATGGGTTTCTCCCTACCCGCCATAGCATATATGGTTATAATTACGTGTGCTGGATCCTCTCTCCCTAAGGTTCACATTTGAAGCACTGTTTCTCATCATTCATTTAATTCAAAAGAACGGTAGCAATTACAAACCACCACCACCACCACCACCACCCCCCCCACACACACACACATACACACATACACCTCCTTTATTTTTCAAGCTGAATTTTTCAGAGGTAGCTTGGTGTGTCAGCTTGTAAGTCTATAAAACAGTTTTCTACCAGCTGGAGATCCAACATGCTACATGAATACATAACAGTGCCTAACCAAGAAGGTTTGTAATTCAGTAATTAGCTGTAATTAATGAACACAAAGTGAAGACTCATTTACAGTTTAAATTATCACATTAGCTCCTGTCACCCTCTATGTACACAAAACAGCAGGAATTCAATTATTTTTATTCTTCAAAGCTAATTTAAAATTTAAGGAATGCCATTACATGAAATAATAGGTAGGAAATGTAATAGAAATCACTGAGAACAGTTGGCCGTCCTTAGAATGGAAGGGAAAAAATGCTATCAGTGATGATTTGGAAATGTTGTTTCATCTGTGAACAGATGAAGGATTGAAATCTATGCTCTGTTCAGTGTATTTAAAAAGAAAACGAGTTTGGTGGTTGCTACATCTCTGTGCGGGAAGAGCCATTGTGCATAATTGTAAAAGCAGTTGATACTGATAATGCTGTTGATAGTAACATGATGACAGCATGGAAATGCTCACACCATTATCTTTAATGGGGCTGAGTCGATTGCAATGGCATCAAGTCCGTGTAATGTTCACCAGTCTTAGTTGTGAAACTTCAGCCTAGCAGGCCTTAAGTAATTGTCACTTTGCAATCTGCCTACAGTGTGTGTGTGTGCGTGCGTCTGGGCAAAATGCTTTCATTGTGCTTTTAAACCCACTATGAAGCATTCTCTCTGCAGCTGCCACAGATACTTTTCTCCAACAGTTCACACACAAAAAAAAAAAAAAAAAAAAAACCCAAGAATTCTAAACCCATATGATGCTGCTTCTGCAGCTCCTACACATCTGCATTACAACCCTTCTTTTTTTGTTCTTTATTTCTTACTCAATTGCCTTTTCATTTGAAATAGGCCACGAGAAGCTACACAGGGTAATTTTTCATAGGTGATCGACTGCTGAGTTGTGGGTTTACGTAGACAGAGGGAAGGCAGCGATAAGGCAAAGAGAGAGGATTCTATTAGCGAAATGCAGCAGTAATTAATGAATCCTGCCAGTAATTGGGAAGGTGTAAGTCTCTGTAATATCGTAATGATAGTCATCCGTTCTGTGCATCCCCCATCACTCCGAACGATCCCTCATCGTCTCTCTGATCTCAGACACTTAGCCATGCAAATCTTCCTGACAGGACTCTATGTCTTTGTCTCCCTAATTGGACAGTATAGAGTTGTTTATGGATATTGCAGACATTTAGACCTCAGTTGGAGGTTGTTCAAAAATCGTTAGCGAAGTTGCCTTAACAGCATTGTCAAATATTTTTTCCCCTGTTTCAATATCTGTTTTTAACCCCGCCATGGTTTGTGATGGAATTAACATTTTGACAATACTTTGCCTGGTCCTGGGCTCAACACATGATTGTTCTTAAACCATTTTTTTGCAGGAAAATAAAAATTACTGTAATTCCTCATCTTCTTGAAGGTAAAACTTGAGATGGTGGGGTAATATATGATGCTCTTTTAATGGCATCTTCAGTTCCAGGGGGGGAAATTAAGAATGCTGATAGAGACAGTACCCCTTACAAAAATTACAGGGAATTTGATTGGGTCTGCTTCTGAATTAAACCAGAGTAAATCAAGAGTATCTCTGTTGACTACACAGCAGCTTACACCAGTGTAAGTAAGATCAGATCAGACCTTATGTCACCATGCATTGGAAAAACTGCACATCTCTTCTTTGCACATCAAATCTTTCTGTGTACAAGTGACCACCAGCTTGTGGCAACAGGTGCTCAAGTAATATATAGCACTTTATATAGCATACGCACTAACAGATTAGAAAGCAAAATCGCCTTTTCTTTTTAGAAACGTAGCATGTATTTCATATTTTTAACTGTCCTTATATAAAATCTGCTATATATGAAAATAGAAGACTTTCCCGGCCCAGGGGGAAAATCCCAGAAGAACTAGAACATGAGCACAGGGAGCTAAACTGAGTCCAAGAAAGAGCACCAGAAATCAAAGACTACCTCAAGCGTTATCCCCAAATGTTGGTCCTACTGAATGTCAGGTAGAGAAACTTGAAGAATCAAGAGCCTGAATTTGTAAACCCTTTTGCACATGTGTAATCCTTATTCATGCAACTATTCCCACAGGTCACTGGGATTACTTGTGTGAGTAAAGAGGATCAGACCCCATGCTATATGATATTTGATATCAAATTAAGGCCCTGATCCTGCTCACATTTATGAACATGCTTATTAGAGCTGGTGGGAATATTTTTGTTGAAATTATTTTTTAACAAAAAAGTGCTGTTTTCATTCAAATTGAAACATTTCAAAAACATTCTCAGTTTTGACGAAATTTCATTTTAAAATGAACTAAAATATTTTAATAATATCAACTTTATTTTGACATTTTCAGGATAGAACATTCTGATTTTTTCTTTGTTTGTTTCAGATTAGCTATTTGAAAAGAACTGCATTGTTTTAAATAAAAAATAAAAAGTTAAAGGTCAAAAATCAGAATGAAATGTTTTGATTTTATCAAAACAAATGTTTCAATAGATCTGAAACAATGTGTTTTTCTTTTAAATTTTGTTTCATGGGAAATCATTTTGTTGTCTTCCATTTCAGAATGGGAAAAAAAAAACAACCAGAATTTGTGGAATTTCCCACGAACTGGAAAATCCATTTCCCTCCCAGCTCTAATGCTTACCTTTACTCCTGTGAATAGTCCCTTTGATTTTATTTAGAACTACTCATAGAAGCAAAGTATAAGTGTTTACAGAATCAGGGCCTAGTTTGATATTGGCTCAATATTAGGTCTGGGCAAATGGTGCTAAAATATTTGCATAGATGCACCTAACTAAAATTAAAGAAAGATAGTAAGCAAATTTTTGTGCATGGGAATGTTTGTGGAAAGAAATCATGCAAGTATTTATTCACATGAGCAGCCACACCTATATATCTGGCAACCATATTGAAAGCTCTTTGTGGTTTTGGGAGTCATCCAATCAGGGAGTAATAAAAATACCATGTGGCTTAACTGACCAATTGCACAAAGTGAATAGTGACTTACTTAAAGGGAAATAACCTAGAGAAATAGTTGTGGTAAATATATACTTAATTTGATTACTCTGATTACTTTGATTTGGGAAATACCATGTGGCTTAACTGACCAATTGCACAAAGTGAATAGTGACTTACTTAAAGGGAAATAACCTAGAGAAATAGTTGTGGTAAATATATACTTAATTTGATTACTTTCCCAGAGTTCTAGGCCCTTCCCAAAATCTACACCAATTTTTTTTTAATTGAGTATTGAAAATTTTGAATGTAAAAGAGAGACAAATATGTTGTGTTTGTTGTGTTATTGTAGCTGATTGGCCCCAGGATATTAGAGAGACCTGAAGAAGAACTCTGTAGTTTGAAAGTTTCTCTCTTTCACCAACAGAAGTTGGTCCAATAAAAGATATTACCTCACCCACCTTGTCTCTCTAAATTTTTTGGTTACATTTTTGTGAAAATTGTTTCCCATTTTCCAACCAGCTCTGTAATATTTTATCAAGTTTTCAGTTACACATTTTCCAGTTAATAGATTCTCTCGCTAAAATATAAGCACTCTACCTATAAGATCCTACCAATATCACCTTTCAGTCTATAGCCCCTTCACCTATGAAATTCTGCCTTCCTGAATTCCTGAGAAAAAGGATTGCATTGCTGTGTGCCTGGAAGGTTAATGAAAATCCATCTCTGGAGAATTACGGAGGGCAGCACAGTCCAGATTTGAGGATATTTATAGAATTTGGACCATTTGGCCCTCTATTCTTTGTTTCTCCATACCTGAGCTTGCAGAATCTGAGGGGATAAAGCAAAGGTACTTTTAAACCCCTGTTGTACCTCCAATACCCTAGCTAGTTTCAATTCTGTTCTCAGAGTAGCAGCCGTGTTAGTCTGTATTCGCAAAAAGAAAAGGAGTACTTGTGGCACCTTAGAGGCTAACAAATTAATTTGAGCATAAGCTTTCGTGAGCTACAGCTCACTTCATCGGATGCATTCAGTGGAAAATACAGTGGGGAGATTTATATACATAGAGAACATGAAACAATGGGTGTTACCATACACACTGTAACCAGAGTGATCACTTAAGGTGAGCTATTACCAGCAGGAGTTCTGTTTCTCCTTGCTCCCAGTGGGCCATATGAAGCAGAGAATGGGCTTAGCACAGAGCATTCCAGCCATTTCCCCCCTGACACACACACACACACCCTTCCTCCTGGTTCGTCTCCTCTCCTCCCTTCCCACTCCTGGCCTGCCCCCAGCAAGCCTCCTAGCCCAGGAGAGGAGCCAAAAATAATAAAGCCACTCCAGCAGGTTTACACCAGCAGGACGAGTTCTGCCCCCTGTATGCTGCCAGAGCAGCGTAAAGGGGCCAGAGCGCAAGGGAGAATTAGCCTCTTTGTCTTTAACATTGCATTTCATTGTGGCTGAGCCCATGATGCAAACGCTAGTCAAGAGACTGGCTTATATGCCTGCTAGAACCTTCTTCCCCAGCCCCAGGAGATGACTGTATTGGCATTTCGTGCTTTTAAAAAAAAACAAACTACCCTTTCCAGCTTCCAAAACTTCTGTTGGTGCAGCAGTCTATGACACTGGATACAAACTGCTGTGCAAAGTAATTGCCAAATGCTTACATAAACACATAAATAAGACAAATAAATTTATTTTCATTATTCATATTTTCTGCTCTTTCCTTCCTTTTTATTTATGCTTTAAACAACAGTTACAGTAAATATAAGGATATAAAAAAATGCCTGCTGTGGACAGAAAGATGATCAAAAAAGCCCTGATACAGAGCAATTCATGTTTCTTCTTTACAATCACTAACGAATCTTAACTTGAGCCATGTTATGTTCCCATGTGAGTGATAAGCAATGATTTATTATGAAGTGTCATGAAATCGGAATGCCATACAGTGAGACGTGAGCTAGTGGAAAATGTGTTCCCTGTTTCCCAGCCTCATTACTCAAAGATGCAGTGTCCCTTTCTCCAAGTCTAATTTACCTGGCTTTTCAAGGCACTTTTTTAGCAAAAGGAAACATACGGGGAATGAAATGTCCAACCCTGACTAGCCTTGATGCCCACCAGTATCACCAAATATATTATAATACTGGGTCACTAGGCCTTGCTGGAAGCCAAAAAGTATGGTCAGCTTTTCAGTCCCGAAAGATATTACTCAAAAAGCAATTGCTTGGGGTTGTACCATCTATTGTCTCATCAGCACTGTCAGCGCATGAAAAGGAAATAAAGCAGGCCTGTGAGGAGGAGTCAAAAGGAGAAGTTTTCTTTATGCTTTGGGCTTTCTCGTAGTCTCTAATGATTCCCTTCTCCCCAGGATCCTAATTCAAGCAACTGGCATGTGGTATATTTTGCAGATAAATCAGCAGTGGAAAAGTATGTGCAGCTCTGGCACACAGGGTCGGTGATTTAACTTGTATTTGCTCAAGAGCCAGCCAGCACACTGACTATTTTTTTAAGGTGGGGAGGTTTCTATGTACAGGCTTTCTCCAAAAGAAAGAGAAAAGTAGTGTGCTCTGCATTAATGAATGTAGTCATCCCCCTGCACTGCTGACTAGTTCATCCTGCAGAATGTAATCTGAAGAGGCAAGGTGAGTGATTTAAGAAGTCTTCCAGATCCCTGTTTAAACTCTTCAGGGTGGGATTCATAAAGGTATTTAGGCAATTAGATATCTTGGTGACTCCCACCCTAAGGCTCTGATCCTGCAAACATCTGAGCTCAGCAGGACCATTTGCCTGTGTGAAGTTGAGCGCACACATAAATGTTTGAAGGATCAAGAGCGGTGATAAGTTGGCACATACGTTGTGTCAATAATCACTGCTGACTTCCTGACTGGGTAGTTTGAATACCAACTATAGGAGTCAGTGAGAAGACTACAAATAGAATTGAGTGAAAAGTTTCATTTCAAAAGTGAAACTTGCAAATTTCAGCTTTTGGCTGGATTTGCAAAAAAAACAAAAAATAAAACCTTAAAATAGCAATTTCTCAACAATGTAGTTTTGCAAGTGTTTCCCATAAGAAAGAGTTTTTTTGTTTTGAAAGCACCTTCTGATTCTGTTACAATGAAACTTTTTGAGAAAGATATTG